>NW_026555825.1:0-49098 GCF_029017545.1 Prosopis cineraria | reverse complement strand
GATGAAAATTTCTAGTGGACCCAAAAAATGGAAAATATGTAAGTGAAAATGAGTGGCTTATGTAGTAGTAGGGCTGATTTAAAACAAAATACAAATCAAAGACTGAAATTGATTTTGTGTGATCTGCTCTATCAATTTAAGAGGCTTCTGGGTATGTGATTTCTATGAATGATGCATTCCACATCATAATGGTTCTTGCAATAATTATTGTGTGTCAAGCCTCTGATCTGCTGTATTGGAAAGGTACAAACTAATGATCACCTAGCGCTGGCTAATTGCTTTTGGGTACTCATCCATTATGGCAAAATTGAGTATGATGGTGATATGTTTTAACTTTTAACTGTACATGGTTACTAGTTTTGACCTAAAATGAATTCTGAAACTCTACTTTTGAAGAACCATTATGGCATTGAGTGTTAATAGTGCAGGAGATAGTGGACTTGTTACTAAATGGTTATCTTTTGAAAATGAGAGTGGTAGCTTTGCTAGTTCAACTAATATCTCCCTAATAAGATGACAACCTCGTAACTTCATTATGGAATAAGTTGTTTGGTATTCTTTGCGAGAGTTATGTATTCTTCCTTCCGAATTAAAATCTCAATCATCACTGTGCATCTGCATTTTGTATTTATTGTAGAGATTCTTCCATCTTTGTAAGCAGTTTAAGTCTTTAGTTGGATAGAGTTTGATTTTTTTTTTCTTTCCCATTTTGCGTATCTTTATGAAAATACGCCTTATAATGCCTTCTTCTTCTTCTTCTTCTTTTTTGGTGGAGAATTTCACCCTAATCCTACACAACAACAAATTAATATCTTAAGATCCATAGACAACTGAGCATAGCAAAATGACTACTAAGTAGTTATCATATTGTTATACTCAGTTGTCAATGAACTTTTGTTATTTAATTGTATTGTGCGGGACCTAAACAAAATTCTCCCTTCTTTTTATGCACATTGTCATTAAATTATGGGTGCTTTGTATTTGAATTTAGGTTTGCCTTGTGTTTTTGTTGTTTGAATAACTAATGTGAGAAGAAGCATAAAGAATGATAGAATCCATTTTTCTTTTCCCCCCCCCAAAAAAAAAAAGAAAAGAAAAAATCAGAATGATATCAATGATTAATAGATCCACATATTGGAGTTATGTTTTTGTCACGTAGTTGTAGGAACTAGGGATTAAACCTTGAGTTTGGACCCTAAGATAAAGAATATAATGTCTTAACAGTAATTCATATTAATTTGTGATTTTCTATCTTATCATCCTGCTATTTTTTTTCTTACATATTGTTTCATAAACATACTGAGAAGGGTTAAATACTGGGGGTGGTTAGATGCTCCCAAAATTTATTAGGTCAGATTAGTTCCTGGCTTGTAACTCTTGGTATGGGTTTCATTTGCATTATAATTTTGGAGTTCTTAGGTTATTATGTTTGTACAAGCAAATAATCAATAGATTCTTTCCCTGTGTGTCTGTTTGGTGACTTGAGATACTATTTTTTATATTTAATAATTTCAATCTTTATTGCAGCCGTTTTTTTGCAGTATCGAGGTCCATTTGCTAAGAGAAGGCATCCATTGGTGGACTCAGCAGTAGTTTCAGAAATCAGGAGATGCCTTGAGGAGGGGATCGAGTTCCAAAGGTGAGTTGCTGAACTTCAGGAAAGATGGATCTCCACTGATGAACAGATTGCGGTTGACACCTATATATGGGGATGATGAGACTATAACACATGTCATTGGAATTCAGTTCTTCGCAGAAGAAAACATTGATCTTGGTCCTGTCCCAGGTTCTACAATTAAGGAACCTGCTAAGCCATCTGATCAATTTATTTTTTCTGCCCTTGCCTCATTACGTCCTCTTCCAACAGGGGACCGTAATGTTTCTCGTGGAGTTTGTGGGATATTGCAGTTGAGTGATGAGGTGTTGTCTCTGAAGATACTTTCTCGCTTAACTCCAAGAGATATTGCATCGGTTGGCTCTGTTTGTAGGCGATTGTATGAGCTAACAAGAAATGAAGATCTTTGGAGAATGGTATGTCAAAAGGCATGGGGAGTGAAACGACACTGTTTTAGAGACTGTGCCTGCTGCAAGAAGACTTGGATGGGGTAGGTTTGGCAAGGGAATTGACAACTCTTGAAGCTGCAGCTTGGAGAAAGTTGACTGTTGGGGGTGCTGTTGAACCCTCACGCTGTAATTTTAGTGCTTGTGCGGCTGGCAATAGAGTTGTCCTATTTGGTGTGAAGGGGTTAACATGCAACCTATGAATGACACCTTTGTGTTAGATCTCAATTCTAGTAATCCTGAGTGGCAGCACGTCCAGGTGAGCTCTCCTCCCCTGGTCGTTGGGGCCATACACTTTCTTGTGTTAATGGTTCTCATTTGGTTGTATTGGAGGCTGTGGAAGGCAGGGCTTGCTCAATGATGTGTTTGTGCTGGACCTGGATGCAAGCCTCCCACTTGGCGTGAAATTTCTGGATTGGCACCCCCACTTCCTAGATCATGGCATAGCTCTTGTACTCTTGATGGAACTAAGTTGATAGTTTCTGGTGGCTGTGCAGATTCTGGGAGTGCTTTTGAGTGATACATTCCTGCTCGATCTGTCAATGGAGAAACCTGTTTGGAGGGAGATACCAGTTGCATGGACCCCACCATCTCGTCTGGGCCACAGTCTGTCTGTTTATGGTGGCAGGAAAATACTGATGTTTGGGGGTCTGGCCAAGAGTGGGCCCTTGCGGTTCCGTTCTAGTGATGTATTCACAATGGATTTGAGTGAGGAGGAGCCATGTTGGAGATGTGTAACTGGGAGCGGGTTGCCTGGATCGGGGAATCCTGGGGGCATAGCTCCTCCACCTAGACTTGATCATGTGGCCGTCAGTCTTCCTGGCGGGAGAATTCTGATATTTGGAGGGTCTGTTGCAGGTCTTCATTCTGCCTCACAGCTCTACATCCTGGACCCAACTGATGAGAAGCCTACTTGGAGAATTTTAAATGTGCCAGGGCACCCTCCAAGATTTGCTTGGGGACATAGTACTTGTGTTGTTGGAGGGACAAGAGCTATCGTACTGGGTGGTCAGACTGGAGAGGAATGGATGCTAAGCGAGCTCCATGAGCTTTCTCTGGCCAGTTCTTTGACCTAAAAATCTAGTGAATAACAAACTGCATGCTGTAGTGAAGGGAAATACCATGATGCGCTGATAAGAAGTTGTGAAATCATTCCAAGCATCAATGTTGGCATAGGTGTTGGTTGTTCTGATAACTCCGGACAAGCAAGGCTTTGGTCAGAACGTTTGTATTCTTGTGTTAAAAATGCATTTTCATGTATATGTTTAAGTTCTGGCTCGGAGAAGAGCTTGTCACGAGTGACATGAGACCTTAATTGTTTTTTTGCAAGGGTTCTGTGAGACGTTGCCCGTCAGAACGTACAATGAAATATTCTTCTCAATTAGATCATTGTTAGTGTCTGATAGTAAGTAGGGTATATTATATGTCATTAGAGTTAGTTCTCGCTTCTTTCCCTGTGTTGTTTATAGGTGGAATTCTGTAAGTCGAACAATGAATTGGAGGGGGGAAGTCCATGTTCATAGGAAGGTCATTAAATTGGGTATTTATGTTGTTAATGTGTTTGAATGTGGGAGAAAGACCCCCTATTTTGGGACAAGAAAACTAGTGGAAGATTTGTGGTGAGTCCATATCATGTTTTGCTATTTTTTGGGGTTATGCAAACGTATTATTGTTATTGTTTTTAATAGGTAAATCTTGTTATGGGAGGCAACATTCTTGATGTTTCTATTGTGCAGTTTTGTGGTGCATCTGACGTGGTAGTGTCTTGTTGGATGCTCATTGATTATGATTCCAAAGTAACGTGAGGCCACTTTTTTCTTAAAAGTTGCTAAAACCCGTTTCCATTAGGTTCTATAGTTCACTCCAAGTATAGATTAATAACTACAATTTTAATTTGAGTGACGGTTTCTACTTTCTAGTTTGTGGGAAGTTATTCAATAAGATTATTGAATTCACAAAATTCAAAATCAAAAGCTTGCAATCTAACACTGGCGTCATTGGTAGGGTCATGTTTGCAAATCACTCCCATGTCTCTAACTCTACATTTTACTAGTTTAAAGTGTTAATATTTGCTAAAATTTAACAAAAAATATTAAAAAAAGAATATTTTGAAAATAAAAAAAATATATACTTAATCAGTTAATCTTATACCTTTAAAGTATTTGTTTTCAATTAAATGATGTAATTTTTTATATATTATTTTTTTATGTTGATTTAATTGGACAAAAAAAACTATAAAAATAAAAATAATTCAATTAAAACGAAACGATTGTTATTGAAGGAAAGAAAAATTAGAAAGAGTACCAATTCTTAGAAAAGTTAAATGGACATGATTTTTTTTTTTTTTGCCGACTAAATGGATATGATTATCCATGATTTTTTTAAAAATTAATCATTTAATTTTTGTAATTTAGCCCAATTATAATTCAATTTCTAAATATTAACTTATTGTAACTTTATCCTTATAATTTTAATTTGGTTGTAATTCAATCCTAAACTTTAATTCTTGTAACTCAATCTCTATAATTTTAACCATTTAAAATATTAATTCTTATTAATCCTTATAATCTTTATAAAAATTAAAAGGATTTATTAATTTAAAATATGAGTTTTAAATTTTAACATAATTTTAATCTTTATAATTTTATTTTTTAAAATATAAGAACTAATATTTTAAATAGTTAAAATTATAAGAATTGAGTTGTAAAAGTCAAATTCAAGGATTGAATTATAATTGAGTTAAAACTAAAAAATCAAGATATAATGAGTTAAAAGTTTAAAAATTGAGTTATAATTAAATTAAAATTTTAAAAATTCAATAATCACTTTTTTTATTTTTAAATAAATAAAAATAAATAAATGAGACGCGACCTTTTAATGATAAATTCACTGGACGCGGGCATTCATCGTTTCCGTGCTTGAAGAATATAAGAAATTAAGCACGAGAAAATGAAAATGCAGCAGGGGCGTTAATTATTGCCTTCAAATTTTTATTCTTATTTTTTGAGTTCTAAAAAATAATGAACATTAAATTAAAATTAAATTAAGTACTTAGAAAGACAAAGATCTCGCAACTTGCTGCGTAGTTGAGCTGCGTGCATTGTGCAGTTCAGTGTTCACTCCGGAGCTCGCTTTGCAGCTACCAACCACTGAAGCCCCGTCCAGTCCCCTCCCTCTCCCGCTCACTCTTTCTCTGTCGGAGCCATTTTCTTAGAAGTTTTCAATCTTTTTCTCACATTTCTTTCAATTTCACTTCAATGGCTATCAACAGAGAATCCACTCCTCCGCCTGTGATCGGCAAAATTGGCCCTTACACTGTTTTCGTGACGCCACCTTCTACCCCCAAGCCCTCCGACGCCGTTTTGGACTCGCCGAAGAAGATTGTGCCTCCGCCGGTTCAGCCTCCGCCTGTTCAGTTGGAGAAGTCCGTCTCTGCGAATTCTGTAGCAGATGGGTCTGTTCTGGGGTTTTTCAAGAATGCTGTAACGAGGGTGCAAACTGGTAAGTAGAACATTTTGAGCAATGCTTTGGCCTTTCTGTTACTTTGATCGTTGTCGATGTGGAAAGAAAATGAAATGCAGGCAAAATTGTTGAGAGACTCACAGATGGAAAAAGAAGATAATCAAGTAAAGCCGTCTTAGTCGGTCGATGCATTTAAAATATTTAAGAGTCTGACACTCGTACCTGATGGATCGAATTTTGGTTAGTGGGATGCCTGTTGGTCCGTGAAAGGGAAAAATGCGTGTAGATTGATCTTTCCGTCACAAGGCATTTATTTTTTAGTTTTTGTTCCAGTTTACTGAGTTTACTGAGATCTTTTTAATGCTCTTGTAGTTGCTGACAGTAAAAAAGGTCACGCATGAGCTGATTGTTGGGTTGTTCTTGTGGTCTTTCCAAGTTATTTAATGATTAGGTTTGGAGAATTTTAGTAGGATGTATTATAACTTTATAGGTACCCTTCTATTTTTTGAGAAGATAATATTAGTGAAAAATGGACACAGACATGTAGATAAGGTATGTCAAGGTTTTGGCGTTCTACTTTTTTCCTGATGCTGGTTAACGTAGTGGCGGGTACTTTCTATTTTCTATATCCGGTGTTGTGGATCCTCACGCAATCTGTTCTTAGGTTAGCTTTCTCATTTTTATTTAAGAAAATACTGGGAAATAAATCTTTTATTCAGGTTTTTGCGTAATCTTCTTGTCTATTCTGGGTAAGTAAACTCGTTAACTTTTCCTTGTACAGCACACTCAAGTTTGGATGATCATTTAGCACGGTGGTTTGGGTTGGATCAGTCAAAGTACCAATGGGCACTTGATGATTATTATGAAAGCAAGGGAGTGGTAAGCAATTAATTGATGCTAATTCTTTCATACAGCTAGTTTTATATGCATCTGGAAATTGGATACTCTTATAGTTTGATTAACTTGTTTTCATGTGGTTCCCTTTGGTTTTTTTGCATATGTGCCGATGTGGATATCTTGCATGTGTGTGTGTGTGTGTGTTTTTAAATGCTGTCGCATTAAATACCTTTCCTACACGAGTTTTGCATCTCCTCATGGGGGCCTCTAATTTTCTTATGGTTTCATTAATTTGTTTTGATTTGGTTCCTTATGTACAAGTGTTTTGATATGTCTCTTTCTTATGCATATGTTCTTTTTAACAAATAATGTTTCATCCAGTATTTTTTTTTTTTACACGGGCTCTGCTCATTGGGCCCCTCTAATTTCTTGTATGGTTCCATTACTTCGTATTTATGTGCTTCCCTCTGGTTTATGAAATTTTGGAATCAAATGTATTCGATATGCTGTATGTAATGAACCAGACTCTCAAGTTTTGAGAAGTTGTGCAATCTCATTTCAGAAGCTATACAAACAACCTAATGTTGTGTTTCGTTTGATGAAAAAAAGAGGTATTGAAAAGGAAAAGCGACTTGACTGCCTATGAATTGTATACCACTGGTTCCCTCATTTTTTTTTTCTTTTTTCTTTTGACAAGACTGTTGAGGAGGTTTTATCCCCCTTCTCTGGGTGCTTCTCAGCATTGTGATCTCTCATACCCTTAACTTTTTATGGTTTCCCTTGCGAACTTGTTGCCTAACTTATTTGTCTTTGAAAGAAATAGCGAATACATCTTCCAAATCAAGATGCAGCAGTATAGTGTTGCATATGCTAAATTATGATGATGATCTGGAAGGTCGACCTCCTTTATAGCAAAGTGGATAAGTCTTCTCTTTTTTAGGATTTTTCTATTTAAAGAACTTCATTGTCAACAAGAAGTTCTCTCCTAGATGATGTGAACACATTTTCTGAATTGTCATGTTTATGACATAGCTTCCCTCGCTCAAGGGTGCAACTGAGTTTTGTGACTTGACTTGCACAACACTAAGTACAAGGATGAATATATTCTTAAAAAGAGCAACATTGTCAAGGTTTAAAAACTTGCAGTATTCTACGTTAGTCACTGTCTCTTTCCCTATGCGTCTTGCATCCACTATGGGTTGGCTGAGTTCAACACTACTTTAGAAATTTGGTTACTGGAAATACTCACGCCATGTTGTGGAAAAGAGTTGAAAATATCTGGGGCCATAAAGGATTTTTTTGCTTTTTTTCTTTTGGGTGGAATTTTGTAAAGATGACTGTTCCATCATTTTCCCTATATCATATCTGACAATTTATATATGTATATTTTATGCAAAATGGAGGTTTGCTAGGATGCCCTGCAATTTGGTTTTATAGGAAATCTATGGTCATAGGGTTCATAACTAGTTTTAAATTCCATTACCATTACAAGGAATAACGAATGCTGTTAGTCTTTATGGTAATTTCATGTTTAAGAACGACAAAAGAGGGAAAGTCTCTTTCTCAAAAAAGATGGGGTTTGCCTTTTGTTGAAAAAGAAATGGACTAGAGGGGATTAAGTTCTTGGGGAGAGAAAAGGGGGAAGGGGGGGGGTACCCTGACCAAAACATTTCATGAGATCTTGCATCCTGCTTTGAATCAGCTGTCCAATGGGAATTTCATATCATTACGCATGGAGGTTATAAGACTTAGAGGACTTGTTGAACGAGACATTTGAGTTAACAATATATCCAAAAGTTTGGTTGTTGATAGGGCACAAAGGCATTGTACAATTTAGTGGGATAAGACTTATTGTTATTGTTATTGTTATATGCTTGTAGGCTAGAGGACCTGAATATTAATGTGATTTGGCCTCACGGACTCGATCCCACTCAGCAATTAATAATTTAATATATTGTGCATCTTACTTTGATTCAGGAACAAGGAGATATTAAAATGAAGGAAATATCAAGCAAAGTACAGAATGTTTAAAGCATATTGGGCTGGTAATTTCCTTAATTTGCCATATTTGCATCTCTTGAAATGTTTTAGAAATTTTCTTGAATTGTTGAGAATTGGAATTGGCATGCAGGGTTTATCAGAAATGAGGTATATGAACACCCGTTTTGAGTATATTCCTTTATACGTGCGGACTGGAGCAATTAAATTTGGTATGTCAAATGGTTCTTTGACCTTCATCGTCCATAGATGTCATGGTTGAAATCGAGGGCTCTTTCCCAACTCCAGCGGCCAAGGTTGATTATTGCAGTTAGTTGGATCCTGTAATTTTGTTATCAAGTTATATATTATTCTAGACGGTGGGATTTTGTAATTTTATAATCAAGTTGTAACCTAGGTCAATTTTTTGCCCCCCCCTCCTTCCTTGTTTGTGCCATGTTTTTGGGTTCTGGACTTAGATTTGTTGATGGATTTGCACTTTATTGAAAACTAAAAAGGTTATAGTTGCTTTGTCATGGTGGCCAAGTTTTCAAATGTTTAATTCAGGCATGCATAAATGAATCTTCGGCCCCCTTAGGCCTGTCAGGTTTCAATTTCCTTGCTAGTTGGTTAAAAAATAATAATAATAACAAAAGTTAAAAATCTGCTTGCTCTTTTCACTCACGTCCTTAATTGATACTCATCATTTTTCTTAACTCTATGTGGTAAGGCGAAATTTTTTTATTAATTCGTTAGAGGCATTTTTTAAAAATATTAATTACTTCTAAAGATGCGAAAATTGTTTTATATGCTTCTTTTATTTCCTCTTATAAGGCACTTATTATTACTTTACTAGAACTAATATGTCTTAAAATTCAATTTTATTCCTATTAAAATTATGAAGAGAGAGATACATGGACAAGATATATGATAACTAAATTAAATTTATGATAGAGTAAAATTAGAAAATGGTAATAATTAAATTTATGTGTGTTATATTAATGATTAAAAAATCTTTCTTGAAGGTACTTCATAATAAAGATTAAAGTGAGTATAAAAGCACCACACCCACTAAAATTGTCTTAGGGGAGGGAGCATTGATAGTGATTGCTTTATATAGGGTTGTGTAAAAGTTTTTTAATTCTATACAATATAGTTCAACTTGTACAAATTAAGTCCAGTCCGGTCTTGAAAAAAAATTGTCCCGAAGGATTAAAAAAATTAATGAGATTGAACTTCATTTTTGAGTTAAACTAAACAAGGGATTGAACTTTTAAACTACTTAGTTCAGTCCAATTCTATAAATTATTTTAACAAGATTATAATTATAATTATTTTTAATATAATGATAATTATAATGTGATGTTCAAGGAGCCCACATACTTCATATCAATAAGGATAGAACAAACCTTGTATTTAAGTGTCAATATGAGAAATCTATCAATTGTTGAAGATTGAAGCTTTTGAGCTTCTAAATGTGCGTTGCTTATAGACTTCATGGTTCTGGATATTGTCTGAACTTGTGATCTGGAATTTTGGATACTGGATACTTATTTTGAAATGGTCATATACTATGTTGCTTCATCATCATCATCATCATTATTTGTGTTTTATCCTTGTGAAGTCATGAATTTTGAAGTTTGTTAGAATGTTATTACAAATTTGAATCATTTGAATTTTACCTTAAATGCTTTTTGTTCTTGTTGGAGATTGTTATGATTTTATTATAATTAGCCTTTAATATTTTGTGATAAACTTTATATGCTTATAAATATTTTTGTTATTTTAATTGAGTTTATTAAATTATAATAAATTGTTGCCTCATAGAGGAAAAAAGGCAAAAAAAGTAAAGTGAAATATTGAGCTATCAAAACCAATTTTGTAATCCTATAGATTAAGTTTGGTCTCGTCCAACTTTAAATTAAGCCTGAATTAGACCACATTATAAGTTGTCTAATACAATTATTTTTATAAAAGAAACTGGATTTCAGCTTAAGCCGAAGTCCTCTCTTGTCCATTCATTGTGTGGCCTTGAGTTGGAACAAGGTTTTGTGTACTGTTTCCTCAAACAGTAGGGAATCTAATGACAGATGAATCAAACAAACAGCTGTGAAATGCATTGTTTAGAGGGTAAATACCCCCCACAAAAAAGGAAAAAAAAAGAAAAAAAATCAAAGTATAGGCTTGGATTATTCTATTTAGTTTCTCTCGTCTCTTTTCTAAATTTAAACGAACTTTAAAATTTTAGAAATCCACTTAATCTGGATGAAAGAAATATGCAGACATACTTAATAAAATTTACACAGTCGGCAAACCATACAATTAGAAAGAAAATGATATAAAACATGAACGTGTGAACTTCATTCCTCTGTTTCTTTATTTTTCCCCCATCGTCTCTATAACTAACTCACATTTAATTTGGAATTATTTGTTTTGGGTCTGAAATATTTCACTAATCCTTAGAAAGCCATGTTTAACCGGACTAATCAAAGTCTCTCTTGGATTAATCTTCAATTACTCAAATGCGTCCAAAAAACAAGGACCATTCTTCCAATTGGGAACTTAAGATTGTTCACCAGATATTCCATATGGAATCAGCTCCAAGATTTGCATATATAAATATTATACTGCATTTGACCTCTTTTTCAATGACTTGTTCACGCTAATTATTTTTATTGCTCATCTCCTCATCTACGTCAGCTATGAACGAAGAACATGTACTCGGAGAAGCAAAGGGAATCCTCATCGTCAGCCTCACCTTCATCCTCCGTATGATTTAGAGCTCTTATTTCTGCATGTTTGGGGTTGAATTGTTATGTTAGTCTTTTCATTTTATTTATTTCGGGTGGGACACGATATTGATTATCTCTTGATGATAGTAGATTAGTAGATATTAATTTTTGCCAGAGTACTGAGAGCAAATGATAGATTCGCTCTGATTAAGTTTGCTTCATACATAAATATTGAGTATTAAACATTTAATCATTTAGTTAAGAGACAGCATTCGCTACTACTCACATCAACTTACAATAGTCCTTAATTTTTCCAGCTCCAGAGGCAAAGTCTGAATTTTCCAACGGTTTCTTGTATCTTTATAAGCAAACCTCAAGTCATCCAAAATTTGTGTCATGTTTTTGGGTTCTGTAGGTTATGACTATTGATGCATTTCCACTTGACTGAAAACCCAGAAAGATTATAGTTGCCGAATCAGCATAGAGGCTGAGAACTCTAATGCAGTTGTTCATGTTTATATCTATGTATTTTTTGGCCCAAGCAAAGTTCTTTATGGTTAATTTAAGCCAGATTATATTTTCTGATATCCCTTGGGACTGTAAAGGTTTAATGATAACAAAAATCAATGCTTTAGTTAACTAGCTTATTATGCATATATACAATTCAATCAAGTGGATTGTTTTGACGATAATCAATTTGATTTTTTGTTTTTTTGTCAACAAACTATAGTAAGTTACCTTATTTCAACTTCTTGCCAGCGCAAGTCTTCTTGTTCTTCTATTGCAGTTGTGGTTGCTCTGAAAATAGCAGTAGCAGTAATTATACCCAGAAAATGTATTGGCAGAAGAAAAAGCAATCCTGTGAAACCAGTTACTTCGGACACCCAGTTTCTAACATACACGATGGATAGGTTTCTGAATGATATGGAAAGAGAAAAGCCAATCAGATTCACCTCATAACATCTAATGCAAGCAACAGACAACTACTCCAACATGTTGGACTTAGGAGGTTTCGGATCAGTCTATAAAGGAACCTTCAGTGATGGAACTACCGTGGCTGTGAAGGTTCTAAATGACACTTCGGATCACCAAATAGAGGAACAGTTCATGGCAGAAGTGGGTACAATTGGCAAACTTACATTTAAATCTCGTTCGCCTCTTTGGATTCTGCATTGAAAGGGATATGAGATCTCTAGGTTTTGAATACATGAGTAATGGTTCTTTTGTTAAGTATCTATTTCATGAAAACGATACCTTAAATTTTGAAAAGTTTCATGAGGTTGCTGTTGGAATAGCCAAAGGCATTGCATATATGCATGAAGAGTGCCAACAAAGAATAATCCATTACGACATAAAACTAGGAAACATCCTTTTGGACAATAATTTCTATCCTAAAGTTTCTGGCTTTGGTTTGGCTAAGCTTTGTAAGAGGAAAAAAAAAAACTCATATTAGCATGACTAGATGTAGAGGAACTCCTGGATATACTGCACCAGAGCTTTACATGCCATTTCCTACAACTCACAAGTGTGATGTATACTGCTTTGGAATGTTGTTGGAAATCATTGGCAAAAGAAGAAATCTTGATAGCAACATTCCAGAAAAGTCAAGAATGGTTTCCGATGTGGCTTTGGAAAAGATTTGATTGCAAAGAACTAAAAAAGTTGATGACAACGGATTGTGGGATAGAGGAGCAAGATAAAGAGAGAGCAGAAAGAATGGTAAGGTCAGTATAGGTCTGAATCAAGATCTCTTATGAGTGTTGTAATAAAAATATTGGAGGGTTCAATGGGAGTCCCAGAATCTTTGATTAATCCTTTTTAGTATCTGATGGATAGTGGTCATCATCTTCCCACACAACATCCAATTCAAGCAACACAGCAGGCTGATGCCAATTTTAGTGTTGGCACCTATGCTGCTACTATCATGAGAAAGTTTGAGATTGCAGTAGCTTCAAGCAAGGATTAATGGGATGCGATTTCCTAGTGATTTTTGATTCCATTGGATTTCCCTCCTTTTCATATGTAAAATAATATCTTTATGTTTCTACAGTTTAAAACATTTTGGGGTAAAGGGAAACTTTGATGGTCACATGAGGCTTTATAATTCTAGATGCTTGACTTGATTTTTGTTGGAGTAGGGTTGCTTTTTGGAAAGGTTGTATGTATGGAAATATTAATGCATGGACAACTGTTGACATAATTCCTACAAGGCTGCCAACATGTTGTTAGATCAAGCCTTAAAAAAATAAATATAAACAATAATTAATACAGGATTTTATTAATTCAAGTTGTTATGGACAGTTGGAATTCTTGTTATTTAAATAAGTGATTGGAAGTTCAGATTTCAACGCACAGTAGTTCAGTTAAAAAGAGCATATTCTTCTCAAGACACCATAAAAGATAATGATTATTGCGGCAAAGTTTATTCCTTGATCTTACGCTTACCGAAAAAGATATTGGATTTTGTGTTCTTTTTTCCCCCTAAAATTATGTACCCTTTGTTTTACTTTTCTCTTACCCTTTGATTGAAATCTAGAAAGATTATATTTCCTTTACCATCATGGTTGGTTTTCTAATGCAACTGTTTATGCTCTATTTATTAGTTGTTAGTTGATTAAAAAATAAAAAAATTCAAAAATTATAAAAAAAGATAAAAAATTTAAAGTAAAGGACTCAAAAATACTAAAAAGGACTAGGAAAATTTTTATTGATCATTTTTTATAATTTTTGAAGTTATTTTTTGATCAACAAACAGTTAAATTTAATTTTTATTAATGATAAATATTAGATTATATCATTTTTAAAAGTTGAAGAGGGATATAACATTAAAATTGAACTTAAGATCCTAACGCTCCTATACTTATAATTTATGGGCCAATTTATTAATTTCTTTATCCTAAAAAAATATAAGATATTTGTGTTTTTTAATATGTAACTAATAAAAATCCCCAAAATAACCCTTAGTTAGGTAGTAGGATTAATAAGATTTTCTAATTTACAACTTATCAAAGAAGAGTAAATACAAAAAAGAGTATAATTTTAAAAACAATTTACTAATTCATTGGAAGGTACAGATGCCTTGTAATGCTCAACATGATAACTTAAAATTTGAACGTAAGACACGGTTTAAAGACACCAAGAAAGCAAAGCCCCATCTAGAACCTTTGAGCATCAATTCCACACTGACTTTTTATTTTCGATAGGGAAGGTTCGTAGTAAGGTTCATCGCAGTTTTACAGAACATAGCATCATTCATGTTATTCCACAAACTGTACATTATGTGGGTTGGATTTACATTGAGTCAATTAAATGTGGGTTGGATTTACGTTGAGTCAATTAAATGTGTCCTCACGTTAATATTTTCATATAAATTACTTATTGCATTTCACCTCTTCCTTCACTTCTTCACACTATTTCCTCATCAATGTCATCCACCAATGGAGCAGTACCTGCAGGAATCGTCGTCGCCAGCATCTGTAAGATTTAGAGCTCTTGTTTCTACTTGTTTTTTTCCCTCCCCTTTTTAATGTTAAATTGTTCTGTTGAGATTTAGGCTTACAATTCGAGTTATTATATTATATCCTTAAGCCAGCCTTTATGCTGCGCTTGGCTCGCGAAAGAAAATAAAAAGGAGAGAAAATGAGAGGAGAGAAAATGAAAAGGAGAGAAAATAGGAGGAATGTAATTTTCTTTTATTGTGCTTGGCTTAGTGAGAGAAAACTAAAATGAGAGAAAGATTGTTAATGTTATATGAACAATAGTAATCTTATTATTTGTAAAAATATTTATATAATAAAATTTAATATTTTAACATATTATATAAAATAAAAATTATCATATATTATTGACTGAACAAAAATATTATTTAAAATTATTTTATTCAACATTGACAAAAAATATTTTATCCAATTTAAAATTTTATTTATTAAATTATTAAATATATAATAATCTTAAAATTTGAAACTACAACCAAATATAAAGTACTTAACCAAAATTAATTTAAAAATTGAGAATTAGTATTTGTTTATTTAGTCTAAAAATTAAATATATTGTTTAAGAAAAATTCATGATCAAAATATAACTACACTATAAATATCATGATAAAAATAAAGGAAAACAAGAGGTAATAATAAAAAAATTGATGGGCAAATTTCATTTTCTCTCCAAACTTTTCCCACATTTCAAGAGAAAAATTAGAGGTAAATATATGTGAGTCTTATATGTTATTTTTCTTTTACTTTTCTCTCTATAGTCAAGTAGGAGAAAATATTATTTTTCCTCTACTTTTTTTTTCATTTTTCTCTCCCCTTTACTTTTCTTTCTTGTCAAGCATGTCATTATTTTTTTTTTCCTATTTTCACTTGTATCTTTATGAGCAGCCTCAAATCATCACAAAGTTTGTTTCATGTTTTTTAGGGATCTTTTGGTTGTGACTGTTGAGGTATTCTTACTCGATTGAAAACCAATAGGACTGTAGCTGCCTAATCATCATTGAGGCTGTGCAGTAGCAATTGTTTATGCCCTGTGTGTGTGTGTGTTTTTTTTTTTTTTTTTTGTTCTAAACAATTCTTCATGATATGTTCAGGCATAATTATACTTTTGTGGTAAAATAAAAGGTTTCAATTTGGTCCTTCTAGATTTGATTAGATCAGCATAGAAAGATAACCAAAAAAAAAAAAAACGTTTTAGTTTATTTTGGCTTGAAATAAGACTTCATTGTTTGGATTAATGAGAGTTTTGATTTGGATCGATATAGATTTGATCCAAATTCCTCATTTAGATGTATAAAATTTTATGAATTTAAATTTGATTCAAATTTAAATTCATTTTTTATTACATTTCCTTTATAATTTTAAGTTTTTTTTACACTCCAATCATTTAAAATTTCAATCATTTCTAACATCTTATTCTCATATTTCAACTACTGATACTTTTATAACTTTCGTATCTTTTCTCGCCTTTTGTTTATTAAAAAATAGAGATAAATCAATCATTTCTAGTTTTTCATTTTCATTTCAATTCTCAACTCATCTATTTTTTTCATTTGAAATTTTTTAAACTAATCAAATAAAATATTTTACATACATGAATTTTAAATGTGAAATTTAAAATGTAAGATTTTAAAATTAAAATTTAAATCTAAATTTATCAATCCAAATGTTACCTATCAGTTTGATAATATGACAATATAAGGGGTCAACAATAGACCCTTGCTTTAGAGTTACAACATATACCGCTGTCAAAATGCTTGGCAAGCGAATTGGTGGCCTTGTGAAGCTCTTAGCATCCAAGCTAGAGGAAAACTCTTAATGCATGTTTAGCATATGGAAAAGTATTTTCAAAAGAAACAGAGAGATAATGAAAAATGTATTTAAAAAGAAAATGGATAAGGTGCAATTATCATTTCCCTTTTAGAAAATATTTTTTTTTTACTTTCCAAACATCGCATTAAATGAGTTGGAAAGCTGTACGTGTGATGTCTTCAATAAAAATAGAGGTTGTCTAGCCATTTAGAATTGCCTGCGCTAAAGAGGAATTATCATATCCAAAAGGAACCTATTTTAGATCCATGCCTATTTCCTGATGTGCTAATTTCTATATCCGTCCCTGCATGCCTATTCTACTATACAAGGGAATTGGAGTATGGTGAAGAAAAAAACAAGAAGATATGCATGATGATGATGATGTGAAGCCAAACAATAGCGGAGCCAGAATTTAAAAATAAGAGGAGTTAAAATTAAAAATTACATATACTATAAAGTTTTCATAAATTTTAAGAGGGTTGAAAGTACATAATACCTATATAATATAAAAAAAATTTTAAAAAATTGAAGGACCGCGACCCTTGCTGGTCTCTCCTTTGCCATTGAAGCTAAAAGTGTGGAAAACACTAAAGCAGTTTGAAGAGTGAAACCAAATAGAGTATAGCAAAAATTGGAGCATAAGCACATCAAACTCTAAAAAAAAAAAAAATCAGAACATGAGAGTTTTTGGGTCCTATTACAAGATCCATATAAAATTAAAAGCTTGATGAACATTATATCATGATTATGAATTCATTTTATGTTTATCAAAATGCAAGATTCTATAAAATTGAAAGAGTTTGTTTTCAGAAGTTCTTGAGCTGCTGGGGCCTCTAATCAGAGTGATTCTGCTGCATTTGTGTCAGCCATGGCTGTTTATTACCATGTTCACTGAAATAATTCAATCAAGAGTTAATCATAACTGAATCTAAAATGTCTACAAGTTACCAAGGAAGGAAGTTAAAACAGACAAGAATTAAAAAGCAAGCTGTTAATTAGCCAAACGAGGCATATAACAAAGGACAAAAGCAAAAAAGTCTCTTATCATGCTCTGCCCATCATTGGCTGCACAAAGCTTTCATTGATTCAATTATTTAAGAGTGAGAGAGGCTAATATTTTTTAAAAAATGAGTCATAAATATTTCATTAAATTATACAAAGAATCTTGTATTAAAAACTAATGGACAGAGTCTTGTAAATAAGACTGGAGCAAGATGGTAAATTCACAAGTCTTTCCCTTCTTTACTTTGCTTTGGATCTTGATGAGCAACTTCGGATGATCATCCAAGTTTGTGTCTTGTTTTTTTCTAATACAATTTGTTTTGCTCTTGTTGGTTAAAAAAAGAAATCTGCTTGCTCTTAGTATGTGTGATTACTTAGATCAAGGTTTATGTAGCTTCAAACAATATGGGATTAATCCAATGTTAGATAAGTCACAGTGTCACACAATTATGTGTGAAATGCATTCTTTATAGAGAAAGTGACCTCCAAAAAAATATAGAATATGTCATGTATATGAGATTGTAATTTTTTTTTATTCATTTTCTCTTGTTTCTTTCCTAAATTTACACAAACTTCATAATTTAAAATGCTGGAAAATCTAAACTTAGAATTAAAAGGAACGATACCTTTGAAATATTGAAAGAGCTTTGATGACTTTGGAGTTCCTATGACTCGATCCGAATTAATCAGTTGAAGTTTAGTATAACTTTTAGATATTTGATCGTTTGAATACCTCTCTAATTTTGATTGGATAAAAGAAAATACATGCATAAAATTTATAAAATTAAATTATACTCTATACCATTAAAAAGAAAATAATACAAAATAGGAATATATGAACTTTATTTTTCACGTCTTTCTTTTTTTTATTTTTTAGTTATGCAAATTCAAATTATACATACACGTACATAGACATATCAATGCCGAAGTTAAATCCGGGATAACTTGTCACTGAGACAACTTGTTGTGGACTATTATTTTTCATCTTTGTCAGAACCCAAAAATAAAAAGAAAAAAGAAAAATGTCTACTAACTCATTATTTCTATTTTGTAATCCTTTCCTTTAATTTTGGGCCTAAATCAAGCGGACTGTTCAAAGTCTCGGAGGTATGAAAAAACGTAAAAGTCCGTATCTCACGGTGGACTCATCGTCAATTAAGCTAATGTGTCCAAAACACCATTCTTCTTCAGACCGAACTTAAAGAACAGAGATTATTCACCAGATATTCCATCTGTGATCTGCATCAAAATTTGCATGTAAATTACATAATTGCGTTTCACCCCCTTCTTCACTTGTTCACGCTACAACACTGGCTAATTCCTTTATTGATATATATATATATATATATATGTATGTATGTATGTATGTATATATCCTCAACAATGTCAACCACGAATCAAGGAGATGCAAGAGAAGAGGCATCAGGACCATCATCATCGTCGCCCTCTGTATGATTCAGAGCTCTTGTTTTCATTTTACTTCAGTTTTTCGTGTCCTTGAATTTTATTAACTGTCAAATGTCAATTCATTTCGAAGAAATTTTTTTTTTTATAATTATATGTCATTTTAAAGTTTCAAGACAATATTAATTACTATTTTCTCCTATTTTACTTCTTTTTCCACGAACTTCAGAAGTCTAATGTATTAATTATAGTTCTTAATCTGTATATCTTGATTAAGCCAGCCTGAAATCATTCGAAGCTTGTGACAATTGATGTATTTGTATTTTGTACTTGATTGATGACCAAAAAAGATTATAGGTGTCTAATTAGCAGGGAGGCTGAGAAGTCTGATGTGTTTGTTTATGCTAGCCCAAGAAATTCTTTACTTTTAATTTAGTGAAAATTATATTTTGATATCCCTTGGGACTAATGATAATCAATTTGAATTTATTTTTTGGTGCTCCGCATGTGATAGCTGTTATGCAAGTAAAACTGAATAAAAAAAAAATCATGAATATTAGATATATTTCAACAAAATTTGGCAATTCGATTACATATTTTAAATTCATAATAATCATGGATTTCTAACTGAATCATTACACCCATTGCAGTTGTGATGTTTGTGAAAATATTAGTTGTAGTTTTGGTATGCAGAAAATGTGTTGGCCGAAATAAAAGCAATCCTGTGAAACCAGTCACTGCAGACAGAGAGTTTCTGACATACACGATGGACAAGTTTCTAAATGAAATGGAGAGAGAGAAGCCAATCAGGTTCAGCTCAAAACATCTAATGTTTGCGACAAACAATTACTCCACCATGTTTGGGTCAGGAGGTTTCGGAGCAGTCTACAAGGGAACCTTCAGTGATGGAACCACCGTGGCTGTGAAGGTCCTATATGGCACTTCTGACAAGAGAATAGAGGAACAGTTCATGGCAGAAGTGGGTACAATCGGAAAACTTCATCATTTCAATCTGGCTCGCCTCTTTGGATTTTGCATTGAAGGGAACCTGAGGGCTCTAGTTTATGAGTACATGAGTAATGGATCTCTTGACAAGTATTTGTTTTGTGAAAACAAGACATTAGGATTTGAGAAGCTTCATGAGATTGCGGTTGGAACGGCCAGAGGCATTGCATAAATGCATGAGAAGTGCCAACAAAGAATCATCCATTACGACATAAAACCAGGAAACATCCTCTTGGACAGCAACTTTTGTCCTAAGGTTGCTGACTTTGGTTTGGCTAAGCTTTGTAACAGAGAAAATACCCATATTACCATGACAGGAGGTAGAGGGACTCCTGGTTACGCTGCACCAGACCTTTGGATGCCATTTCCTATCACGCGCAAATGTGATGTTTATAGTTTTGGAATGTTGTCGTTTGAAATCATTGGGAGGAGAAGAAACCTTGACATCAACCTTCCAGAAAGTCAATAGTGGTTCCCTAGGCGGGTTTGGAAAAGATATGATTGCGGAGAACTAAAGGAGTTGACCGTGGATTGTAGGATAGGAGAGAAAGACAAGGAGAGAGCAGAAAGAATGGTGAGGATAGCTTTGTGGTGTGTTCAGTATAAACCTGAATCAAGACCTCTTATGAGTAACGTGGTAAACATGTTGGAGGGTTCTAATTTTAGTTCTGGCACTTCGCATGCTACTCCTATCATGAGAAAGTATGATATTGCAATAGCCTCAAGAACTGGTTAATGGGATGATATTTCCTAGTAATTTGATTCTGTTAGGGGTCATTTCCTAGTTTTAGACGGAGTATAGCAAAAATTGGAGTATAAGCACGTCAAACTCTAAAAAATTCATGGGAACATTGGGAGGAGAAGAAACCTTGATATCAACCTTCCAGAAAGTCAAGAGTGGTTCCCTAAGTGGGTTTGGAAAAGATGAGATTATGGGGAAATAAAGGAGTTGATGACAATGGATTGTGGGATAGAGGAAAAAGATAAGGAGAGAGCAGAAAGAATAGTTAGAATAGCTCTTTGGTGTGTTCAATATAAACCTGAATCAAGACCTCTTATGAGTAATGTGGTAAAAATGTTGGAGGGTTCAATGGAAATCCCAGAACCTTTGAACCCTTTTCAGCATTTGATGGATACAAGTCAAGCAGTAGTAGCTAATCTTAATTTTGGTTCTGGCACTTGGGATGCTACTCCTATCATGAGAAAGTATGAGATTGCAATAGCCTCAAGCTTGGATTAATGGGATGTTATTTCCAAGTGATTTGATTCTGTTAGGGTTATTTGTCTTTTCATCTGTAAAATCTTTATGTTTATCCAGTCCAAACTTTCTGGGGTAAAGGAAAACTTTGATGAATTCATTTATTGGACTAGAATAGCAATATCAAATGTGATCCTGATTCTAGGTAGTGAAATAATTCCTCAACAGCGGCTATCATGCGAATTAGGTAATGAAATGTGAAGAACAAGCAATAGCATTTGCATGCATATATGTATGCAAGTAGAATAAGTTTGAAGAGAGCTGTGAGAAACAGTGTGGCAAAAAATTGGACTCCAAGCAAAACAAGAAACTCTAAAAAATTCACTGGAACATAATTTTAGTCTTGAAATATCCATATAGCAGGAGATATTTAAAGGACATTATCTCTCCAATACAATCCACTATGTTTGTGAACTAATTTTACGTATTAAAAATGATTCAATAAAATTATGAAGTTGTTATTGAAAGGTAAAAAGCAGATAAGTCTTCAATCATGCTCTGTGTTCTGCCAATCATTGGCTGCACCAAGCTGTCATTGAGAAATTATTAAAGCTTGTGAGTGACTTCTTTTTAGTAACCAAAAAAGCAAAAATCCAACAGTAAAACAAATGGGTCTGGAAGATGATTAGATAAGTCATGGCTCATCTGAATCATGTAGTCTGGTGGTGGCTCTATGATTAAAATCTCTGCTTTGGTGAACAGGTGGCTCTATGCATCACATTTATATCATCTTTCTTATGATCAATGAGGGACCTAGAAAAGTTAAGTAGTCGGGGAAAAAATTATACTCAATACAAATATTATTTTTTTTAAAATATAATTTTAAATATTTTTTAAATTAAATTAGAGGCAAAAATTTGTTAAATAATTATTAGAGAATAAGGCGTAAAGCATAAAATTATAATGGTGTATTAAATAAAACTGTCTAATATAAATAAAATTTAACCACTTTTGTGTAGTAGAGGATTTTTTGTGATAAATTTTTTATTTTAAAAAATAAAAATTATTTTTAAAATTACTATTCCTTCTTTCTCAAACTATATCCTTATTTGAAATTATAACATGTACTCTATGTTAGATTTGAGTTAAATAAATTTGTAGGAAGATAAGTGAAACTTTCAAGGAGGCAAATAATTTTTTCCTTTAACAGGGGGCAGTTGAAAAATTTTTCTGGGGTTAAAGAAATTTGTTGGGTCATTTTATATAAAATATTTTTCTTTCCTTGTGGGGGCATTTGCCCCCTCTAACTATCAAGTAGATCCGTCCCTGCTTATGACCTGGACAAGTATTGGCAGAAGTTTAGCTTAATTAAACAATAAAACTTTTTCCCACATTCACATTGCATACTTCTAAGAATCAACAAACTTACACCTAATACAATATTTCTAGCTTCCTAAGCTTAGTTTACTGAGAGAATTGAAAGACCAATCAAATGACAGTTGACTTATTTATCATGATAAGGCAGAACTTTCTCAAGCATTTGCTTATTATATTAAAAATTGATTTTGAGCGTACTTACATAACACAAGTTTCTATGGTGTGACATAATACGTAGCAATCTTAGACAATGACATGTTATATACAATAATTTCTGCTTCGCTGAATTATTCAATCTTGGACTTCTAATTAACAGAGTACAATGAAACTGCAATTACTTATCTGCATCATCACTTTAAAACATTCCATGTTAGAGCCATTTCTGAATTCTTTCCTCCTGCTCTGTATTTTTCTGCGGCTGCTGCTACTGGTATCTTCATAGGTAGGATATTTAGAACTGTCTTTTGCTAATTTCTTCTTGTTTGTTTCTCAATATTTGTGTCTTTTTTGGCTTTTTGTTGCGTTTTCCTCATGCTTTCCACCTCAAGAGAAATTTGATTTCCCTTAATTTTGAGAAATATGGATTTTTTAGTTTAAGTTTAATTTTAAGAAATTAAGGGAAAATTATGTTTGTGTCTTAATTGTAAGTTTTAAGTTTAATGTAATTATTAAACATCTTTGTATCTTACCATGTATATATGGATTTGGAATTGATTGGTTTTGTTCTTTTTTTTTTACTTGAAAAAAAACATAATATTTGATTCTTATAGTTTTATTGGATTTTATTTTTAATTTCTATAGTTTTTTTCCAGTATTTTTAGTCTTTATAGGGACTAAAACTATTGAAAAAATAGAAACTATAGAGACCCCAAAAATAAAGGTCACTCAATTTTTTTAAAATTATAAAAATTAAAAATATTAAAAAAATTATAGAAATTAAAAATAAAATTTAATAAAATTATAAGGACTAAAGATTGTATTTTTTTCCTTTTGCTTTGGTGAAGTTTCATATTTTGGGGCAACTCAACCATCATGTCATCTTTAAAGAAACGAATAATTATTGGCACCATCACCTCAGGTAAGATTCAGATCTTTTTTAAGGTTTAAATTACTATTAGTCTTCCTTACTTTTTAATGATATGATGATGCTGCTCGATAACATGTTATTGATTTTGAGATTCTATACAGTGTTACACCTTAAAAGCAGTGATTTAAAAATCAAACTAAACTATTAACTAATTAAGCTAATAGTTCAGTCAAGCCAAAAAAATTGTTTGGAGAGTTGGGCAGATTGGGCCGCTTTAAACTAATGGTTGGACTATAAATCTAAATCAAGTCAGAAATTAGTTTTAGTTTTCAAAAATCGAACTGTTTAAAAAATGCTTCTTTTTTATTTTTTTGTCATTTTTTTTAGAAAATGACCAATTTTTTTAATCATTTAATGTTATATTATATTATGTGGCTTTGATCTAACTCGGTTTGACCATACGAATCATGAACCGCTAAACTTTTCAGTTCAATATCCGATTCAATTCTAAAAACATTATTTGGAAGGATGATTTATATTTGAGAAAAATTATTGAATCATGAAGCTTTAACGTGGGCAGTCTAAAATTTTAGTTTTTATTTTCAATGAAAAACATTATTATTTGGGAAAATTACCATGAAACTTCACAATCATTCGAAATACCAAAAAGTCCAATGAAACCCCTAAGTAGCTATCACATCCTTGAAGACTTAGAGGTGAATAAGATTGAAATGATAATTATCAAAGTGCCCACGTTATAAGATGCTTTATTAATAACTTGGCAATAACCATTTATCATAGGGCAAATGCCATTAGCAAATAAGGCATCCATCATTCACCTAATAAATTTTTACTTTATCATTGGCAAATGCCTCACTTGTCTACAAATTTTGTCCTGTGATGAATGGCTATTGTCAATTTATCAATAAGGTATCTTATAACATGAGTATTTTGGTAATTGTTATTTTAATCTTATTTACTTCTAAGTCCTTAGGGACCGCTATTTTTAGATTTGATAAAACCTTTAGATATTTTGAATGGTTGTAGGGATTTCATAGTGATTTTTCCTTACTATTATAATAAAGATTGACAGTTAAAAGATTAATTTTATTATATATTATACTCCAATTAAAATACAAAATTCCAAAATTCCAAAAGTAAAATAAAATAAAATTTGGGTTAATTATTTTTTAATTTGAACAGTCAATGAAAGGATACAAAATATTTTAATGAAACTGATTGAATTAAAATAAATGAAAATTATAAGAAGCGACGTCAATTTTCCACACACACACACACACACACATATATAGCACATACAAACAAAACGCACTTTAAGTTTAGTGGTGGCATGAATTTTGACTGAATCAATTATATCTTTGTTGTATTGTAGCTGTGATTGTTACCATATTAACAGCTAACCCATCCTTCCGTGTACCGCCAATAATCTCTATCCTCGTCGGCACAAGTAAGATTTAGAATCTGGTTAAGAAATCATACAACAATTTGACCAATTTTTTAATTTAAGAGATTGCAATAATTTTATAGACTGAATCATTTGTCTTGTACCTTAATCTGCAGCTGCAGCAAGTACCATAATAATAGTTATCAGTTGGGTTCTTATTAAAAAATATAAGCACCAAAGGAGAAATAATCCTGCACAAGTTGCAGATGAAGGAGATAGTGCAATAAACACACAGTTTCTAACATATAGGGTGGATAGATTTCTGAATGATATTGAAAAAGAGAAGCCAATCAGGTTCAGCTCAAAACATCTCATGCTTGCAACTAACAACTACAACAACATTCTGGGATCAGGAGGATTTGGAGCAGTTTATAAAGGAGCTCTTAATGATGGAACCATTGTGGCAGTGAAAGTTCTGCATGCCATTTCAAACAAGAGAATAGAGGAACAGTTCATGGCAGAAGTGGGTACAATTGGAAGAGTTCATCATTTCAATCTAGTTCGTCTCTTTGGATTTTGCTTTGAAAAGAATATGAGGGCTCTGGTTTATGAGTACATGAGTAATGGCTCTCTTGACAAGTATTTGCTTGGCGAAAAAAGTCTCTTAGCATTTGAAAAGCTCCATGAGATTGCAGTTGGAACAGCTAAAGGTATTGCTTACTTGCATGAAGAATGCCAACAAAGAATCATCCATTATGACATAAAGCCAGAAAACATCCTATTAGATCAAAATTTCTGTCCTAAGGTTGCTGATTTTGGTTTAGCCAAGCTTTATAACAGGGAAAAATCTCACATTACAGTGACAGGATTGAGAGGGACACCTGGTTATGCTGCACCAGAGCTTTGGATGCCATTTCCTATAACCCACAAATGCGATATTTATAGTTTTGGAATGCTGTTATTTGAAATCATAGGTAGGAGAAGGAATGTTGATAAGAAAGTCACAGAGAGTGAACAATGGTTTCCAAAACTAGTTTGGATAAACTTTGAGTGTGGGAAACTAAAAGAGTTGATAGCATTATGTGGGATAGAGGAGAAGGATAAGGAGATGGCAGAAAGAATGATTAAGATGGCTCTTTGGTGTGTTCAGTATAAATCTGATTTAAGACCCATGATGAGTGATGTGGTGAAAATGTTGGAGGGTTTGATAGATATTCCTGAATGCCCTTCAAACCCTTTTCAACACTTAATGGATGATTCAGTTGATTCAAGCTGGTCTCTTGAAGTAACAAAGTCTCAAATCGATGGTACAGCCCCTATCATGAGAAAGTATGAGATCGAAATAAACGCTTTAGATGGAAATACATCTTCCCTTTATTTGGATTCTTCCCATGGTTAAGAGTATATTAGTTGTTGAAAATCTTATTCTACAATAACTAATTTGATCATGTTGGATGCATAATATTTTAAAGTTGTTTTGCTGTTGAACTACAATAAAAATAAAAAGTTATACCGACTTTGTCATATAATCAAATAAATAGATGTAACTCTTTGAAAACTATTTATTTTATACAAAGCGAAATCCCGATAAATCATCTTTTATTGGAAGAATTAGGAATTTTCTTATGCGTAATTGGTAAGTTCCCATTAATAATGTTTTTATAATTAGTTCTCATTTTTCAACAATAATAAATAGTTGATGGAATCATTGATTCATATTGTAGTAATTGTTGGTGTTTTTATAATAGCTATCACATCCAGGTAAAGACTAATCACCATTATTGTCAGCTCAGGTAAAAGTTCAGACTTTTTTCCCAAAGAAAAAAAAAACCATTGTAGTCTCATTTTAAAAGGAAATGTGTTTGACTATGTTAATTTAAAAATAATTTTAGAGTTAAAAATCAAGTGATAATGGTGGTCACTAGTAATTAAAAATGGTCAATAATGATAGTTTTTAATAGTCAAGTGAAGTATGTTTGAAAACAGAAGAAAAGAAAAGAAAAATAGCCTTAAGATATTTTTATTTTTGAGTTGACTATAGATTGTAGGATGGAGGAAGATAAGGAGAGAATAGAAAGAATGGTTAGGATAGTTTTGTAGAAGGTGGAGAGAATAGAAGTCAATGAAGAAAAGGAAGTTGGAGGCGGGAGAAGGAGATGGAGACGATGAGGATTGAGTGTTATAGATGGGGTGGTGTGGCAGCAGTCGGTAATTCGAGCCAAATTCGATGGGCTAGCTTGAATCAGCTTGAAAAAAGTTAGGACCGAACTTGGTTATATAAACTTTTTTAAGAGAGTATGATACTTCAAGCCCGATCTAAATAAGTCAAGCCTGAATTGAGTTCGATTCGAATAAACCTGACCTTTATAATTTCTAGCTCTCTATATATATAGAGTTGGTAATTTTGGTCAAATTCGATAGGCTAGCCCAAACCCGACTAAAAAAGTTAAGGTTAGATTTGACCATATGAGCTTTTTTAAGAAGGTAAGATACTCTAAGTCTGATCTAAATAAGTCCGACTTACCTGAATTACTGGCTCTAGTAGGCAGGGAGAAAAAGAGAGAGAAAAGGAAAAGAAAGGGGAGAAGAAGAGGAAAGAAGAAGAAGAAGACATATATGAGGAGTCATGTTGGATTAAGAAAGGGGAGAAGGAGAAGACATATATGAGGGACTCCAATCCAATTGCGTACATAGTCATCAGCATATCATATAACATTAACAGTATTAACAGGTCAAGGGCTAACTGGCTTTAACATGTGAAAGTTTAAGGGCCTAATTTTAATAAATAAAACTATAGACACTTGATTACAAATTAAACCAAACTATAAGGATAGTAGATATGTTTTTTTTCCCCTAAGAAAAACTTATGCTTTTTTTTTCTAAGAAAAAATAAAAAGACTTATAAATAAATTTTGAAAGAATTACTTTAAGGTCCCACACACAATACAATTAAATATTATAAGATTCATTGACAATTAAGTAAAGAAAAATGATAATTAAATGTGTAGTTTTTTTTTTTTTTTAGATTGTCAATAGATCTTGTGGTATTTAAATATATTGTGTGGGATTTGTATGTAATTTTCCTAAAAATTTTCTCAATATTATATTATATTCATCTTTTAGTATAAGTAGACAATAGCTTCCCAGTATTTTCTTTTAGCGTGTGAGTTAAGTTTCCACCAAGGAGGATTTTTGTCTTTTTTACTTTTAATTTTAATTACCAATGATGAATAAGAATAATGTAATAAATTCAGACAAAAATTTATGTTAATAAATATAATAAGTAAAATGGGATAAAAATTCTACAATTATTAAATTACTAATTAAAGTTTGGATCAATATTAGTTAAAAAAATATTTATATTTCGAGCCGATGTCGGAAGGGGGGGACATTTGTGCTCATATTATTTGCTTTTTGACCTTCTTGTCCAACCCCCGATGTATATATTTTTGACATATTTATCAATACCATCAGTAGTCAAATTGGAAAATTGGGGTTTATTAATTTATTTTAAAATCTTTTTCTTTTAATAAAGCAATTAGATCTCGTGTGCGTGCGTGCGTGCGTGTGTGTAAAGGTTCATGAATCTTACACAGTTCAATCTTCAAACCTTGCAAAGATTTTCATCACGTTAGTGATTCAGTCTTCTTTTAGAGATAACCATGGTACTTCTCATGCTTTGATATGCACGAGGTTTGGGAAAAAATGGTTAAAAAAAAAAGATTGGAAAAAATTGGTATAAAAAATTATTGGAAAAAATTGTCTTAACGGTAACTGGAAAATTCAGTCGTTAGTTTTCTTCTTAGCTGAGAATTTTGGGATGGGGGGTTGACATCGGACGCGCATCATAATTCAATAATTCACAGTGAATCAGTGATGGGCACATGTAGATCTGGATCGTTTAAAATTTATCTGAACAGGTTAAATTTTAAATTTTTTATTTTTAAATCATAATTTTTGTCTGAAAATGTGTCAGTTAAAAAGTATTTTTATTTTATTTTTGATTAGAAAAATTATTTTTATTTGAGATCATAAAACTATTAAAATAAATATTAAAAACATAATAATAATAAAAAAATCTGCTCATCTTGTGCTCCCACGAATATAACAGAGAAGAAAATTCAGTTGCATGCGTTTAATTCGCCATGATCCTTTTTTTTTTTTCCTTGATCATTTAAAATCAAAATTAAGTACATATTTGATTTTCTACAATCAACTTGAGGCAATCATTCTTGTAAACAGGTGCGATGGGGTGAACAATACAGAACTCCTGAACCGCTGAACCCATATATCTGTATTTAATTTCCACATGTAATCCTTTTTTGTTCTAAAAAAATTCTAAATTTTTCTTTTAAAAATTTTTTGGTGGCGACTATATATGAAGAAAATTAGTTTTAATTATGAGCATAATTTGTTTTTCATGCATAATTTGTTTCAAGAGCTATAGTCTAAGCTAAAGATTAGATGATCGACATCGCAGTCGACAAAGCTGTCTTAATCTTATCTCTGTTGCCGGACTATTTCAAAGTTTGACTTATATTTGCCAAAGCAATAATAAATCAATGGCCAGACATTTCTTATCTGTATGTATCATCTTAACTATTCATTCATGTTTCAGTGCTCTATATATGATATTGTGATTTGCTTCTTGTTTTATTTCTTGACCGAGAAGACATTTTTCGGATTCAATCCAGAGTTCATCATGGGTACTCAATCCAGGTTTTAGCTTTGCCCTTAAACAAGTTTATGGACGAGCATAACATTTGTCTGTATGGTTTTTGAAACTAATTGGATTCTCATTTTGGTGAAGTTCTTCATATATGGGGGAGATTGAATCTGGATCTTTCACTCAGAAAGAGGAATCGGAGTTGATGATGAGTCAACCCAGATTTGTCATTCTGAGATTAATTTGCTTATGCGCAGGTAAGATTTATTAAGTTTTGCAAAGGTGAAATTAGAAGTTGGAAACTCCTCACTTTCCAACAATAAGAGATTATAGTTGACAGAATCATTGATTCGTGTTATAGTGATTGTTGGCGTTATTATAATAGCTACCACGTCTGGATCGACAATCGCTATCATCATCAGCTCAGGTAATTAAGAGTTAAGAGACTTCTTTGTTTCAAAAAAAAAATTAAAAGAATTATCATTACCGCCTGATTTTTTTATTAATAATATATTGAGGAAAGTTGTGTGGAATTTGAACAAAAAAATATTAAGGGTCAAAAGGAAAATTTGCTTTGGAAGTTTTTCCTCAAGTACAACTAATATTTTTAACTTTTAATTGGCGCAGCGTTACTCCAAAAATTTAAAAATGGTGTAATATCACAGTAACATTTGACTGATGTTAACTGTTAATTGAAAAATTCTAACCAGGATTAAAGATCAATTTTGCTTGAAAAAGTTTTGTTGTTGGAGCAATTAGTGTTTCAAACTTTGGGTTTGCACAATATTACATTCTTGGGTTATTAATGTTGAAATCAAAAGAAACATCCAGCAATTTGTTATTAATATTAAAAGAATGGTTCGTATTTCTAAATTTTGACAAAATATCTTGCCCAAGGTTACTTGGATGCAGAGTTTGAACCTTTTCTCATTTTGCTCATAAACAAGTCCTAAACAGGTGTCACAAGCAAGTCTTGGCTTGCATAAACTTAACCGTAACTGTTCATAAGCAAATATAGACTTTTTCAGATATGTCATGGGCAACATATAGATTTTAACTTAAAAGTATTTAACATAATTCAATCCAATTTTTTTAATTTTTTATTATAATAAGTTATTGGATCATTCTTGCGCCAATTGAAAATTAAGATATGAGTTAGACACTTACACTTGACAGAAAACTTTTAGAGAAAAATATAATTTCCCTTTAACCTAAAAAAATTCTAAAATGTAAAAATGAAGGGTAAAAAAAGAATAATATACTTTATTAATATAATTGTCATTAACCAAAAAAGAAGTTCTTGGCCGCTTCTTTAATTTTGTAAAACGAAAGATAATCGATCGAACATAGAAAAGAAGTTCTATTTTTTATTAGAACAAATTTTAATTTTTTTATAAAAAATGAAATACATTTTCAAAATTTTTTTTATTTTTCATCATTTAAAACAAAAAAAATTTAAAACATAAACTCAAACAAGCTATATGTTTTTATGTTTTATGTTTTTGGACAAAAAGACTTTGTCTTTTATGATGGCAAGTGTTCTGATTGAATTTTACCTATTGTAGTTGTGGGTTTTTTCATGATAAAGATTGCCCTGGTGATTCTTAAAACTCGCAAGGACGGAGAGCGCAGAGATACAGAAGCGGCCATAAGACCGAATAGTGCGAATGCAGAGTTTTTGGCTTGCACAGTGGATAAGTTCCTGAATGATATTGAAAAAGACGAGCCAGTCAGATTCACCACACATCAGCTCATGCTTGCAACCAACAACTATACTAACAAGCTGGGCTCAGGAGGATTCGGTGCCGTCTATAGAGGGGTCTTAGTAGATGGATCCATTGTTGCGGTGAAGGTCTTGCATGAGATTTCTGATCACCAGAGAATAGAGGACCAGTTCATGGCAGAAGTGGGCACAATTGGAAGGGTTCATCATTTGAATCTGGTTCGTCTTTTTGGATTTTGCTTTGAAAACAATATGAGGGCTCTAGTTTATGAATACATGAGTAATGGTTCTCTTGACAAGTATTTGTTTTGTGAAAACAATATCTTAGCGTTCCAAAAGCTTCATGAGATTGCAGTTAGGACTGCAAAAGGGATTGCTTACTTGCATGAAGAATGCCAGCAAAGAATCATCCACTACGACATAAAGCCGGAAAACATTCTTTTGGATCAAAACTTCTGTCCTAAGGTTGCTGACTTCAGTTTAGCCAAGATTTTCAACAGGGAAAAGTCTCACGTCACGATGACAGGATTGAGAGGGACGCCTGGTTATGCTGCACCAGACCTTTGGCTGCCATTTCCGGTAACGCACAGGTGCGACGTTTATAGTTTTGGAATGTTGTTATTTGAAATCATAGGTAGGAGAAGGAACCATGACATGAACCTTCCAGAAAGCCAAGAATGGTTTCCGAGAGAGGTTTGGACAAAATTTAATAGCGGAGAGTTAGAAGAGTTGACGACAGATTGTGGGATGGCAGATAAAGAGATAGTTGAAAGAATGTCAAAGGTGGCTCTTTGGTGTGTTCAGTATAGACCAGAATTGAGACCCATGATGAGTGTTGTGGCAAAAATGTTGGAAACTTTGATGGATATTCCAAACCCTTCTAACCCTTTTCGGCATCTCATGGATGAAGATCACTCTATTCATTCTTCCAATTGATGTAATATGAATCAATATTAGCATTAATTCACAATATTCTCTTGAAGCAACCAAGTCTTGTATTATTCATGATATGTCTATAATGATAAAGTATGAGATTGAAATAGATCTCAATTAACCAACAAACATGTAACTTAATTGGTAAGTGATTGTACTAATTTACTAATAATTTTAAGTCAGCTTTGTTGTTAATGTGGTCTTGCCCAGCTCGTCCCGTGAATCATGGGTAATTGTATCAAAAAAAGAAAAAAGAAAGGCCTCAATTAAATTTAATGAATAACATTTTCCCACAGTTAAGAGTATATAAGTTATCGAAAATATTATATTCTTCAGTGATTAATTTAATTATATATATATATATATATATATATTGGATGTTTTGTTTGTCTGATGATGTTTGCTGTTGAAGGTTTTGCGGTAAAGCAAACTCAAGCCCACGTTTCTATACAAAAAAAAATTGGGCTGCATATATGCTGTTAAAAACTGTTTTTTTTTTTAAATTAAATTTGTAATTTTATAGGTCCCAAAACAATCATTATATTTTTACTAAAGTTCTCATATTCGCGACTTATATTTTTTTCATTGTGAATCCTACACCTATTTTTTTATTGGAGGTGTCACACGATCTTATAATATAAAAATAAAAAAATATATTAAATTAGAAATTTGTCCTTAAAATGAAAACTATAAAAATTGAATTATATTTTAGAATACAGATTACTTGGATGAAATATTGAATTAAATTAGTGTGATGAATATAAAATTTTCAATCAATTAATATAATTTAGAGGATTTAGCCTTTATATATATATATATATATATATAATAGTGTCTTTAAATTATTATAACGAGGCTTTTTATTATGTAATGTGTGTCATAACTCAATTATCATACTGTTTAATACTTTTTTCTAAATTAAATTTGTAACTTTATTTTTAGTCTCAAAATTATGGATAAAGATTTAAAAAATGATAGAAAAAGACTACGAATTTTTTTTGGGTTAGATCATTTTCTATCATTTTTTGATTAATTAATGATCAAAATTAATTTTTGTTAACCACAGAGATCTCAAATCATACTCTTTTAAGATTTTTAAACTTATAATTTTGGAACTAATTTATTCATTTACCCATATAGAATCTTTTATCAATTCTTTACGGTAGAAATATAATTTAGAGAATTTTGTCTTTATATATGTGTATATATATATATATAATATAGTGTCTTATTAACTAGGCTTTTAAGTTCTATTAAGGGTCTTTAAATTATTATAACAAGACTTTTTATTATAGAATTTGTTCCATAACTCAATTATTATAAGATCACTCAATAAATTCATGATACATAGATTGTGATATAATGGGAAAAGATCATAGAAATACTAGAACGAATGACACGGTAGCACCTTAGCATGTAACGAGACTGACCAGATCCCAACATTTTTGTTTTTTTCAAACAGATCAATTTCATACACACATTCATTTTGATTTATTCGATTTACAATAAAAAAATTATTTTAACCAATAAAAAAATTGTAATTATTAAAAGAATTCTGTCCGTGAAGGAAGCTAATTTCCCAACTAACATTGACATTAGACAAAAATTTTCACGCGGTTGCTCACTCCGTGGCATGCTGTGACGTGGACATTTTTAGCTCCGCCCAACACTGCGTGTCTTTGAATTGTTATTTTGGCAAATTTAATTTTGATATTGCCAAAATAAAGTGTATATATATATATATATATATATATTTTACATGAGCTCGGGTGCCCTGAGTCCTTGACCCGACTAATCTGTTCAGCAATGGAGAACACCTCTTTGAGAGGCATGTGTCCCACCAAAAATTTAATTACTGCTAAATATTTAGATTAGGACTTAAACTTGAGACTTCTGAATATTTAGAAGCTTTTAATGAAAACAATGTTAAACATGTAATATTAAGGAGTGTATGAGTTTTATAATATGTTACTACAAGTTTAATTAAATTATATGTGATTCTAAAACAAATTTATTTAATTTATGCATCCCCATAAAATAATTTTAACTAATTTATGAGTTAAATTTTTATATCTTTTCACTTCTGCTTTCAATTAGTGCTAAACGTTTTTCTAACTTCACTCCAATGCGAACCCAATCCTTTTTTTTTCATTGATTAGGGCTATTTTAAAAATATTATTATTATTATTATTATTACTACTACTACTACTATTATTATTATGCATAAAATATGTCATTTGTCTTATATAGAAGAACACTATACCTTTCAAAATTATGTCTTATAATTAGGAATGAGAGGAAATATTTAATTTGATGCATTTATTATATATATATATATATAAATTAAAGATTGTGTATTTGTTTTTAATTTTTAATATCAATTAATATAAATAAATTATGATTAAAAAATAATAATGATTGGTTATCTTTAAAGCTGTCATCAAGGTTGGCCTATTCAAACCCTATTTCTGCCCTATATATATGTATTTGTTTTTATGTTTAGGCTTGAAAAGTGCTACATTTTTTTATACAAGAGTTCTAGGCCTAATCTTTATAAGCTTTTGAAAAATTAGGTTAGGGTTCAAGCTAGCCCTTTTGGATCTAGTATTTTTCAATCTCCTTGTTGTTTTCAATAAACATTTAGTTGAAATTGTTGAAAATTGTTTAGTTGAAATTATTAATATTAAAAAAATAACATGTTTGAAATTATTTGGTTTATTTTAATTATTGAATTAATAAATGAACATGACATAATTAGTTAAAATATGTGCTACCATAATTAAAAGTTAAAATAAAAGTTGTTTACTTTTGGATTTGTATTATAGTCATGTTTTAGAACTTATTATAGTCTCTTATACATTTAATTTAAGTCTTTTGCAATTTATATACTCTTTTTATTTAAAAATATAAGATATTTTTTTAGGGGTTGGATGTTAAAAATGTAAAGTATTTTTAGTATTTTAAGGTATAATCATTACCTTTTTCCCATAAGTGTCCTTAATGAATAGATCACTTTATATTTATTTTAGAGTAAAACATCATATTAAATACAAGTAAATATGAAAAGATGATATTAATTTAACGACAAATAACTACTTTATTAGAGGTGGGATTAAGTTAAAAATGCCTTATATCTTTTAAAGGAAGAGTATATTTTAATATAATTAAAATTTTAATTTTTAAAAATAAAAAAATTATGAAATAGAAACAGAATGTTTAAAAAGAATGGTTAAGATAGCTTTTTAGTGTGTTTAGTATAAACTTGAGCTGAGGCTTATGATGAGTGTTGTGGTGAAAATGTTGGAGGCCTGTTAAGTGGAAATCTCATAACCTGTGAATCCTTTTCAAAAGTTGATGGATGCAAGTTATCATGCTGATGCTCAATCAATCCAGACAACAAAAACTGATACTAGTATTGCTCCTGGATCTTCTATAATATCATCTAAACCTAGCATTTTGGATGCTACTTCAATCATGAGCAAGTATGAGATCCAAATAGCCTCTAGCTGAGTTAAGAGTACAAGTTTTTTGGAATATCTTATTTCTCTAGTGATTTGATATTATGTTGGATCTACTCTGTTCCTAAATGTAGTAGCAAATTTGTTTTCCCCCTTTGAATTTTTCAAAGCACGAGGAAACTTGATGAATTCGATATATATTATGAAACGGAAAGCAGATTTAGACACACACGAGAGAGAGAGAGAGAGAGAGAGAGACCTTTGATTCAAACAGTATTGTTGAAAAACATGCTTCTTTGCAGGTTGTGTGTTTAAACTCAAGTTTCAAATATTCAAACATTCAGCAACAAAGGACTTAGACTATAGATTATGTCACAGGTTTTCAAAGCCTTGAGTGATTTTTTTTAATACATGACAAAGAGTTACTATGTCTTCAAGAAGCCTTGCATGGTGAATATAAGCTATATTTGAGTATATATAAGAGTAATATAACTAATTATAGCTAAGGCTATATATATACATATATAAGCTAAAGGAGTTAAACATAGGATAAGAAGATATAATCAGTAAGAGGACATTTCTTCTTGAAGGTTTTGGCAAGCGCATTATTTCAACAAGAATCTGCAAAAGTCTTCCAAAGGCTGATCAACAGAACTTGAAAAGACTCACAGTAATGACAGTGATCGTGAAAAAAGCAAGTAACATTTTCACCTAAATCCAAAAAATATTTGAAGATAATATCGGAAACAGGACATGCCCAAAAGTTGAAGAACGAACATTCATATCTATTTAGAAACCGTGATTTGTCTCATATGGGATCCATATCCTAATATTCTCAAACTAAATTCTCGCATATCCAAAAGAAAACGCGTTTAAGTGGGCTTATCGAAGTCCAAGGGAAAAAGCCTCCAAGTCAGTCTCAATCAAAAAAAGGGTCCAAAGACAATAAAGAGGCATGGGGAAAACAAACAATCAGGATATAGTTGCCGGCCGATTATTGTCTGCATCAGTCTATAATACTCCACATTTTGTATCGATAGTTCAATAGTTTTGGTTCCTCACTTCACTTTATTTCTTAATATTATTATTATTCTTGAATTCTTACATCTTAGTTCACAAATATGGCTTCTGTTTTTGGAGTAGTAATTTCTATTGTCGGCTTCATAGGTAAGACTACGAGCTATGATTTGCCTCTTTGTTCTGTGTTTTTCTTTTCCATATTTTCTTGTCTATGTTGGCTTTCTATTTGATTTCTCGCATGACATCTAACTGGGGTATATAATTCTTGCCCCATTGCAGTTATTCTTACTTTGATTTATTGGAGATTAACAAGAAATTGTTACCCTCGTAGCTCCCAGCTTATTGCAGACACAGAATTTCTGACATACACATTGAACAAGTTTTTGCTTGAAATGGAGAGGGAGAAACCAATCAGGTTCAGCTCACAACATCTCATGCTTGCAACTAACAACTACTCCAACATGTTGGGGTCTGATGGTTTCGGATCAGTCTATAAAGGGACTTTTAGTGATGGAACCATTGTGGCTGTGAAGGTTCTGAATTGGAGCTCTAACAAGAGAATAGAAGAGCAGTTCATGGCAGAAGTGGGTACTATTGGACGAGTTCATCATTTCAATCTTCTTCGCCTCTATGGATTTTGCATTGAAAGGAGCATGAGAGCACTTATTTATGAGTACATGGGCAATGGCTCACTTAACAAGTATCTGTTTGACAAGGACAAGACATTATTAGGATTTAAAAAGCTTCATGAGATTGCTGTTGAAACAACTAAGGGAATTTCATATTTACATGAAGAGTGCCAACAAAGAACCATCCACTATGACATCAAACCAGAAAACATTCTTTTAGACAACAACTTCTGTCCTAAAGTTGCTGACTTTGGTTTGGCCAAGCTCTGCAATAGAGAAAATACTCATGTTACCATGACAGGAGGTAGAGGGACCCCTAGTTATGCTGTACCAGAACTTTGGATGCCGTTTCCCATAACTTACAAGTGTGATGTTTATAGTTTTAGAATGTTGTTATTTGAAATCGTTGGAAGGAGAAGGAATCTTGATGTGAACCTTACAGAAGAAAGTAAAGAGTGGTTTCCAAGATGGGTTTGGATAAAATTTGATAGTGGAAAGCTAAATGAAGCGATAACAGTATGTGGAATAGAGGAGGAAGATAGGGAGATGGCAGAAAAAATGGTTAAGATAGCTCTTTGGTGTGTTCAATATAGACCTGAATTGAGGCCTATGATGAGTGATGTGGTGAAAATGTTAGAGGATTCAGTTGAAATCCCAGAACCTATGAATCTTTTCCAGCACTTGATGGATGGAAGTTATTCTGCTCAATTAGTCCAGACAACACAAACTGATACAAGTGTTGCTTCTGGATCTTCTATAATATCATCTAAACCTAGCTGCTTGAATGCTACTCCTATCATGAGCAACTATGAGATCCAAATAGCCTCTAGTTGAGTTAAGAGTATTTCTTTTAAATATCTTATTTTCTCTAGTGATTTAGTTTTGCTATTTTATTGGATCTACTCTATTCTTAAATGAAATAGCAAATTTGTTGTATCTACACAGAGTGCTTGACTTCAATGTCGTTAAAAAATATGCTTTTTTGCAGGTTGTATGTATGGGCTATATCAAACATGAAAGTCAATTTCATTAAAAACTCAACATGTGTTTGGATTACTGATAATTTGTGTTTGGACCAAATCCATTTTTTATTATATTTTTCTTTTAGTTTCAAATTCCTTTAAATTGTACTCTAGTAATGTGAAATTTCAATCATTTTAAACCCTTCATTCATTTTTTCATCTCTTGTTCTCATCTCTTAATAATTAAAAAATAAAGGTAAACTCACCACTTTTAATTTTCCTTTTCCATTTCGAATATTAACTCATCTCTTTTTTTATTTAAAATTTTTTAACCTACCTAAATAAAAGATTTTAAAAATTTTATCTAGTGATTTATTTTTGCTATTTTGTTGGATCTACTCTGTTCTTAAATGTAACAGAAAATTTGTTGTACACACAGAGTGCTTGCCTTCAATGTCGTTAGAAAACATGCTTCTTTGCAGGTTGTATTTATGGGCTATATCAAACACGAAAGTCAATTTCATTAAAAACTAAGCATGTGTTTGGATTATTGGGAATTTGTATTTGGACCAAATCTATTTTTTATGATATTTTTTTCAATTTCAAATTTCTTTAAATTGTACTCTAGTAATATGAAATTTTAGTCATTTTAAACTCCTCGTTCCTATTTTCATCTCATGTTCTTATCTCTTATCGATTAAAAATAAAAGTAAACTCACCACTTTTAATTTTCTTTTTTGTTTCGAACATCAACTCATCTCTTTTCTTCATTTAAAAATTTTTAACCTACCCAAATAAAAGATTTTAAAAATTTTATCTAGTGATTTAGTTTTGTTATTTTGTTGGATCTACTCTATTCCTAAATGTAACAGCAAATTTGTTGTACACACAGAGTGCTTGCCTTCTATGTCGTTAAAAAACATGCTTCTTTACAGGTTGTATGTATGGGCTATATCAAACACGAAAGTCAATTTTATTAAAAACTAAGCGTGTGTTTGGATTACTGGGAATTTATATTTGGACCAAATTCATTTTTTATGATATTTTTCTTTCAATTTCAAACTCCTTTAAATTGTACTTTAGTAATATGAAATTTTAGTCATTTTAAACTCTTTATTTCTTTTTTCATTTCTTGTTCTCATCTTTTATCGATTGAAAAATAAAGGTAAACTCACCACTTTTAATTTTTTTTTCATTTCGAATATCAACTCATCTCTTTTCTTCATTTAAAAAAATTTTAAACTATCCAAATAAAGGATTTTAAACACATGAATTTTAAATGTGAGATTTAAAATATGATATTTTAAATTTAAAATCTAAATTCATATCCAACAATCCAAAGGCTGTTTTTTTTTTTGGTTTTTTAAATTCAAAACAATGTATAAATTTCATGTGCAAATATTTATTGGAAGAATTACTTTAAGATCATACTTAAAACAATTAATTACTTTCAGTTTTATTAACAACTGAGTTTAAGAGAATGACAACACATCCTAAGCTCAATTGTTAATGGACCTAAGAGTAATTAATTGTCTTAAGTGAGATTTTTTTGTAATTCTCCCATATTTTTTGGGAAAATAATAATTAGAAACCTTGTAAAGACATTAATGACAATTAAGGACTTCAAAATATTGAAATGCCAAAAAAAAGGACCATGGTCTATATTTACAATTAAAATATTTGTAATTATTGAAATAACTTATAGAAGATCAGTTATAAATTTAAGGAAAGTTAATTGTAAATTTAAAAAAAATCACCTGTGAATATATGGAAAGATAATTCTAAATGGATATATAATTTTATAAATATATACATCATCACTTAAGAATTTAAAGAAAATCACTTGTAAATCTTTTGAAAGTTAGTTGTAAATATATTGAAAGTCAATTATGAATAGATATTTAAAAACATTAAATAATCCTTATATTATTGATTTACAATTAAAATTATTTATATTTATTTACAACTGTCGTTTCTATATGTTTTCAAGTAACATTCCTTAAATTTACAGTTAAAATTTCATAAATTCATTATTCACCTTCTCAAGATTTACAAGTAACTATCCAAAAATTCAAATGTGATAATACATAAATTTATAAAACTATCTATTTATTTACAATTGACTTGATTTACATGTAACATTAATTTAAATTCACAACACACCTTGCTTAAATTCATGGTCACATTCTTTATTATTATTATTATTATTATTATTACTACAAAAGGAGTTACAAGCATGATAAGAAGATCTCATCAGTAAGTGGGCATGTCTTCGAGAAGGTTCTACCAAGCTCATCTCCTTCAAGAATCTGCAAAATGGAAATCCTTGAGCCATGTATTTTTTGTGCAGTTCTAAGTTCTGCTATAAAAGATTAGTTAAGATAGCTTTATGTTGATTTTAATTGGCACTAATAAAAATTGCCGACGGCCCAACATACAAACATACATGTGTGTGTGTGTGGCTTTTGGCGTTTATCTAATGATTAAAAATCACTCAATTTATTGATATGATGATTTTATTTCTAGAATACAAATAAAATTATTGCCTCACTCCTTATCAAAAGTCTAAAAATCGCTTCCTACATTTTATTCAATTTTAATTAACAGTCACCGGCTTGGCTTACGTTAAGAGTTAACTTTATATATATGTAAAAAGGCTCATTAACATGTTAAAATATATTATTATTTCTTTAAATGATAACTATAGTACTGACTCTAAGGATGGGGATTAAAATAAAATGTTTAGCCAGCATAATCTAATTCATTAATCTGTTGGGTCAAAATTAGATGGTTATATTGCAACAGAAATTTTCAAGTCATATATGTATTTTGAATCTTACTGGCGGATACTATATATTGACCAAATTTTTGGCTATACATGTTGGATAATCAATTAAAGCAATATATTAGAAAAATGAAAACTTATAGCGATAATACATCCAAAGCCTTTTTAAGAATTGAATGATGATTATTTTAAAAACATTGAGAGCGACACTAATAAAACAATATTACTCAATCTAATGCAATTGTCAAACTACCACTTATGAAAGTCCCTTTTAAAACTTGATCTTTGAAAATTTAATCTCTTTCAATTTACTGTCTGAAAATGATTGGTAATATAAAAAATTTATTCAAACTTTGACTTCTAACAAGATACAACGAAACCAATTTCTTAAATGCATCAGTCTAAAACATTACATGCTTAATTTGTGCCGAGACTCCACGCTTGCAGCTGTTTGCGAGCGTGTGGACCACAGGGAGGGACCCAAGCCACTGGAACGTCGCTGGCTTTGCAGACGAATCTGGGAGCGATGACTCTGTTTCAGGGGATGGAGAGAGGGAGGGAGGAGGAAAGAAAGACAGTAACAGAAACCTGGATAGGCCCACTGCAAGCTGAAGAAATGTTCAGGTGAGGTTGTCTCAAATTTAATTAATTATTCAATATTTAAAATACATTAAATATAAGTTTAAATTTCTGCTCTTGAATTTATAATTTAGAGTTTAAAGTGACATTTAATCTTAAAAAAAATTATACATCTATTGTAAGAAAAATAAAATAAAATAACATTATGTATTTAATATAGGGTAAATGAATAACTTACTCATTGAACTTTGAGTCTAGTGACATTGTAGACCATGAACTTTTTTAATGTCTAAATTATTCTCTCAACTTTTAAAAATGAGATAATCAAGCCTTTGCCATAAACAACAATTAACTTTAATCATTAATTGATCAGTAAATGATAAAAAAGGACTTCAAAAGTTACACATAAAAAACCAAAAATTACGATAGAAAATGGAATCCCAAAACCTGTGAATCTTTCAGCACTTGATGAATGGAAGTTATCCTGCTCAATCAATCCGAACGACACAAATTGATACTACTGTCGCTTCTGGATCTTTTATAATATCATCTGCACCTAGCATTTTGGATTTCTACTCCTATCATGAGCAAGCATGAGATAAAAATAGCCTCTAGCCAGGATTAACACTATATATCTTTCCATTGTATGGAAGCATCAGCTGAGTCAAACAATACAATTTTTTTTTTTTTGGAATATCTTATTTTCGTTAGTGATTCATTTTGATATTCTATTGGATCTACTCTTTTCCTAAATGTAATACCAAATTTGTTTTCCTCCTTTGAATTTTCCAAAGCACAAGGCAGTTTTGATAAATTCGATATATGTTATGGAAAAAAAAAAAAGCAGTTTTACACACAGAAAAAGAAACCTTTGACTCAAACGACAATTTCACACCACCTATCTTATGTCACTGGATTAGTTGTTCATCCTAATTGATTAAAAATCACTCAATTTATTGATATGGTGATTTTATTTCTAGAAAACAAATAAATTTATTGCATCGCTCCTTGTCAGAAGATTAAAAATCGCTTCCTATGGTTTATTTCATTTTAACAGTCACTAGACTGTCATATGTTAAGAGTTGACTTATTTATATGAAAGGCTCATTAACATGTAAAAACATATTATTCTTTACATGATAACTAAAGTTCTGACTCTGACTATAGTGATTAAAATAAAATCTTTAGCCATCATAGTATTTTTTAATTTGTCTGGTCAAAATTATATATATCATTGATGATTATATTGTAAACGAAATTTTCGAGTTCTATGTACGTCGATGATGCACCCAAACCATTTTTAAGAATTGAATGATTATTTTAAAAACAATGACAGAGACACTAACAAAACAATGTCACTCAATCTAAAAACATATTGTTACAAAAATATATCCTTTGAGGAATTATTCAGACTTTGACTTCTAACAGGGTACAATGAACACGGAACACCAATTTCCTATGTGCACCAGTCTAGAACAGCCCATGTTTGTGCTGAGACTCCATATTTGCTTTCATTATTCAATATGTTTTCTGAGTTGCTGCTACGGCTATATCTTCTTAGGGAGGATTCAGAACTGTGATCTGCTTCTTGGTTTGGTGCTTTTCAATTAGTTCTGAATCTGGATTTTATAGTTTAATTTGTGCTAGACACATCAATATATGTTTATCTCACCATATATGAAATATGGTTTTGAAATTAATTGGTTTTCATTTTGATGAAGTTCATATAAACGGGGGCAACTGAATCTGGATCTTTCACTCTGAGGGATCGGAGTTGCAGAATCATGTGTTGGTGGTGATGAAGATGATTTATATGCATCGAAATTCACTTACATATAACTTAAGCCAATTGTTCAGCCATGTCACCTGAATCTACGAGACTGATCATTAGCTTGGTGTCAAGTAAGATTTAGAGTTTTTCTTCTAAAATTTGCTATCACTTCCTCCTCTTTTTGTAATGCTATATTGAGAGTGTGTTTTCAGTCCTAAATTCAGCACCATGTTGGTCATAGACAAAACGACATCGTTTTGCACAAAAGATTGCATCTCGATTGAGATCACATCCTAATGCTCTAGTGTTCACAACGAGGTGGTTTTGATAATCTAGCACCAAAATGAATTAACTAGTGGTCCCTAAAATATAGAGGCCGAATTATGTCATATTTGATAGGCTAGACACGTGATCTTTTGAATTTAGTTAACGTTTAAATATGTGGGTCATTAGCATTACTAAAGCTTGTGGTGGATGGGACTAGTAAGCAATTCTATCTTATATGTTTGTTTTGGTTTCTTATCACATACACTGCATCCCTATCTAATATGTTAGTCAGATCTTTCACCAAGTTGTTTAGTTTTTTTGTGGTCGCAAGAATTTTGACTAATTCGTTTATTCCAATTGCAGGCGTGCTTCCGGTCACAATAATGATAACCATATATGTCTTCTATTGTAAAATATGTATGTACCAAAGGCGTAAACCAGCAAAAGTCGCAGAACTGGAAAGCGGGAACTCAAATGATCAGATTCTGACATATAGAATGGACAAGTTTCTCAATGATATTGAATCACAAAAGCCTATCAGATTCACCTCACATCACCTAACGCGTGCAACAAACAATTACTCCAACATGTTGGGCTCAGGAGGATTCGGATCAGTTTATAAAGGAACACTTCGTAATGGAACTATTGTGGCAGTGAAAGTTCTACGTAGTAGTGTTTCTGACAAGAGAATGGCAGAGCAGTTCATGGCTGAAGTGAGCACAATTGGACGAGTTCATCATTTCAATCTGGTTCGCCTCTTAGGATTTTGCATTGAAACTGATAAGAGGGCTTTGGTTTATGAGTACATGAGCAATGGATCTCTTGACAAGTACTTGTTTTCCAAAAACAAGATCTTAGGATTTGAGAAGCTTCATGAGATTGCTGTTGGAACGGCTAAAGGCATTGCTTACTTACATGAAGAATGCAACCAGAGGATTATCCACTACGACATTAAACCAGAAAACATTCTCTTGGACCATGATTTCTGTCCTAAAGTTTCTGATTTTGGTTTAGCCAAGCTCTGTAACAGGGAAAAGTCTTGTGTTACTATGACAGGACTAAGAGGGACACCAGGTTATGCTGCACCAGAACTTTGGATGCCTTTTCGTGTAACTCACAAGTGTGATGTTTTCAGCTTTGGAATGTTGTTATTTGAAATCATAGGAAGAAGAAGGAACCTTGACGTGAACCTCACAGAAAGTCAAGAGTGGTTTCCAAGACAGGTTTGGATAAAATTTGAGAGTGAAAATCTAGAAGAGCTGATAACAGATTGTGGTATACTTGAAGATAAAGAGAAAGTGGAAAGAATGGCAAGAATAGCTTTCTGGTGTGTTCAATATAGACCAGAATTGAGACCCATTATGAGTGTCGTGGTGAAAATGTTGGAAGGCTCAATGGATATCCCAAATCCTTCAAACCCATTTCAACACTTGATGGAAGAAGATCATGCAACATTGGAAGCAGCACAAAAGGATATTAGTATCGATGCTGTTTCATCTCTCGAGATATCCAAATCTTCCATTGTGTATGAGACCCGGACAGATTCTCTTTAGATGGAATCCTGTCATGCATGGTTTAGAGTATAAGTTCTGGACTTATTGATTTCTAGTGATTTGATTGTGTTGGATAGAGGTCAAGGCACATGTAGAATCTGTAAACATGTGCCATTTTTATAATTAAAGACTGGCTATCTATACTAGAGTTGTGATCTGACAATAAGGACGTGTATATATCATACGATTATATGGTTATGTGGCAAGGGGAAATCGTCCAGCCAACACTTTGCACATGTGCGTGTATAAATATGAATATATGATGCATTATATCCAATGTATTATGTACGTGTGCGTACTCTTTAGTACATTTTTGCTGCTGTCTACAGCAGAAAGAGTAGGCTTACTTGTTTGAATTGGACATTTATGATTAACTTGTGAAACTTGATTAGCAAGCTAAGTACGTGAATGAAATAGAGTAATGAAAAAAATTAGAGCACTCCGTGATCCTATATATGTCATTTTCAACACCTTTAGTGAAAACTAAGAAAGGTAGTTACTTTAATTTTATAATAAATAAGTTTTCATCTTTACCCTTAATTATTAATGTCAATTTAAAAATCAAATAATCTTTCTGTCCTCTTTAATGAAGGGTGTTTTGTTGAAAAACTTTAGATACCTCAAAAACTCATGCCAAGGGACTTGTGTTAGTACCAGAAATACCTTCTACATTGTGTGCTACATTTAAGATAGAAATGAGTAATTTAATAGTCATGATATTCATATACACATAAGTCATAAATAAATTATTGTGAGATTGCTTTAATACCTTATCCTGCACTCTACATAGTTGGAAAATGAGTTAAGTCTACACGCTAGCCCACCTAAAAGAGACAAATTGAGTTAAAAATTTTAACCCATTTAAAAGTGAGTTCATTTAACTCATCCTACCTAACCTATAAAAAAAGATGGCCAATCAATTTTACTTGCGAGTTGGCCTATTTTAAAATAATTTTTTTTTAATTTTGATGTTAGTTATACTAAATAAAATTTATTATTTTACATTTATTTTGAGCATAATTTTTATTTTATGTTAGTAACTAGATTTCATTCTCATTGACTAAACGAGCCAGTGACAACTAAAATAGGTACAAGCTTTCCAAAAGAAAGTGAAAAGTTACATCTATACGCACAAGCTTTCCAAAAGAAAGTCATTGATTTGTTGCAAAATACTCATTAGAGTTGGGCCCAGCCCAAGACTTTGCCCACGTTCTATACGATCATGTGACCCAAGCCTTCCATTCTAACCAAAGTGAACTACTAGACTTGCCGTTGTCCCAAGTGGGCCCCCATAGGTCCTTCAAAGGACTAGTTTAAATCAAGATCCAAGCTTCACTAGCTGGGATCAATGTATAAGCCCACCATGGAGGAAACAATTTTTAGTCTCACGTAACGAATCTAAATACAAAAAATTTATACAATCATAAAATTACTTTTTTTTATCACAAAATCATAAAATTACTTTAAAATTTTATATCTTCTACTAAAGTTGTAAATTATCTCTAAATTTTTTTCCAATTCTTGGTATAAGAAGAAATTAACAAACTTCACACTTATTAAAAAATGTTTGTTATAACATTCTTGATATAAGAAGAAATTAACAAACTTCACACTCATTAAGAAATGTTTGTTATAACCTTGAAATTGTAAAAAAATTATAAATTTTAAATTATACCTTTTTTTATAATTAATGACCCTAACAAAATTGTTGTTTAGAAATTTAAATGATGATAAATAAACAAAATAAAATTGGGAAAAAATAATTACTCTAACTTTGTTTTATATTTATGACCAAAAAATGCTTTTAAACTTTATCTTATATTAATGATCGAAGGGAGTAGTTGTTGATTATTGTTTCTAAGTTGTCAACTAAACAACTCTTTTAAAAACTATTTAGAATTAATTGAAAATTTCAAGAAAAAACATGAAACTTCATAATAATATTGTGAATTCATGACCGAGACTTCTTTATATTTAAATTCCTTATATATTATGAAAGTGATTTTCTCCAAAGTCCCAACAATATCTTCCTTTTAAAGGATCAAATTACACAAGTATCCTCATGCCACAATAATAAGGGTGGAAATAAACTAGATAAAGTCAGGTTTTAACTAATAAGTTTTAATCTAACCTAAAATCTATATAATATTTTTTTATAGCTCAAGCTTGAGCTTGTTCAATACCTAATTTAGTTTGAAAATCTTTTGAATTTAATAAATTTTAAACTTTATTCTTATTTATACATGCTTTAATAATATATCATTTCTCTATAACATTCAATAGATAATAAATAAGAAAAAAACTATTTTATCTCTACCCTTTAAATAGAACCAGAAAAATATGTGTGTGTGTGTGTTACATGCAATTATTTAAATGAAACTAGGTGTCAACTAAATAAGTCGCTCTAATATTATTAATGTTTACAAAAAATATATAACTTTCACTGTGATATACTAAGGAGCTTATTTGGATAACTCTCAAAAAGTACATTCAAATTATATCTGAAATGTATTTTTGTTAAATGTAACCAATATTTCAAAAATATTTTTACCAAATGTGAATTGAAAATCAAATACACACATTAACCATGGAAGATAAAACCAGGTGATCTATGTATGAAAAGATTAAAACTGATATTAGGAGAATCTCTTTCTTCCCACAAGCTGATACAACCAAGTAATTTCACATCCTGTAGTGTTTTTTGTACAAGTTTATTTTACCATTATAGAGATGACCATTATCATCATTGCTGAACAGAAAGTTGTATCTAGCTAACCCAATGTAAGTCCCAACAAACATATGCAAAAAACATATCATTCCTCCTGCTTCATTGGCAATACAATTTCGAAGGTTAACCAATACGAACCACGTGATGACGATCGCCACTGGCCAAAATGGATGTTGATCCAGTCATTCATAAACTTCCCCTGCCAATCCATTGTGCCCTCAATCTGACAGCATAGTTAATCTTTGCAAACAAATTGAAAATACGAAAATAAAGAAAATGAATACGATACGATAATCGATACTTGCTATGCCTATTATGAGTTTTTTTTTCAATTTGTTTATATATAATGAAACATTTTAAATTTTTCTATTTTGTAAATTTGGGTTTGAATTTTATTTTCTCAATACATAATTAAATTAAACATATAATATATATGTATGTGTATATATATTATAAAATATATGTAAGCAAGCTAGCCTATCAAGTTCATGAGCCAGGCTTTTTAAAAATAGGAATAACCTATTTATTTAAAGGGATTTTTGTTATAGGATTAAATTAAGTAAATGACCTAATATTTATTATATTTTATATTATGATGATTTATTATATTTATCAATGATAAATTTTTTATAAATTTTTCAATCATTTGTTGTGTGAAGATAATGTTTTTAATTAACACGAGGGAACGAGCTTTTGATCATCACTTTCTTTTGCTTAAGGACTAGTATTTACCTTTAGCTTCAGATTTTAAGCTTCAGATTGCCTCATTTTTAGATTAAGTGAATAGTTTAAGTATAGTCACTTAATGTGGTTTTAATTATAATTATTAGATTTTATCAATACTTTAAAATTATTAAAATATATTTTTCTTTAAAAATTCAAAAAAATTCTTATGATTAAAATAATCCTCACATATGATGCACCTTCCAAAAATTTGAAATAGAATATTTTTTTTGAATATATATAATAAAATTTTTTATAACTGTTCAATTAATCAAATGACTATTATCTACTATATGAGATACTTATTCACTGAATGAATTTACTGCCTATTTAAATTGACAAAAAATCAATTATTTGGGGCCGAATAATTGATTTTTCCAACAATTACCCCAAACAGTTGAAAAATCTTATAATTGATTATTGAGCCAAAATTACATTTTAAAATAAAGTCTGAGGGTTATTTATAGATTCATTTTATTATTACATAATATATTTTACTTTTTAAATAAAA
>NW_026555824.1:0-49099 GCF_029017545.1 Prosopis cineraria | reverse complement strand
GAGGAAAAAAACTTGATTAATAGACTCCACTTTTGTTGTTACATATCATGTATACTTCATGCACTTTTCTTTTTCAATATATCTTTCAAAATGGACACTGTCATATTTTTTAAAAATTTCAATAAGTTTTGAGAAGCTCACTTACATAAGCTAAGTATAACTTAGGTATTGTTTTACCACAGAGACTCTTTAGTAGCCCTTGAAGAGAGAATAAAAAGGAAAGAGGACTGGCAGTTAATTTAAGAGAGTGACTGTTTCTCTTTCACTAAGTCATGTGCAGTAGTGAAGGAAGCTCATATGCTGCAATGTCAGAGATCAGAACGGTCTCTTCTTCCAGCAAGTAGCAAATAGAATGAGCCACCAGCGTGAAATACACAGTTCTAAATATAGAACTGAACAGAAAGATATAAACAGAGCGTAAACAAACAACATTACCAAAACCACATAATCTCTTGCAGCTAGTATAGCAGCAAAAGAAATAACCTTAAAGTGTCACCTAGAGGAGGTGAATAGGTGATTTGTAAAAAAATGACAATCAAGAACAATTTGAACCTTAAGTATCAGCTAGCTGAAAATGAAGAATATCAGTAATAGCAATAACGTAAGAGATAGAGGGATGGTAATGTATTCGAATGAACGGGAAGAAGAAACGTCGTCGTCTTGCTTCACAGAACTGACGCTGGAGATTCAGAACCGCATCTAAAGGAACCGAAGTGGGCGGAAAAGAGAGGAACGATAGCGTGGGTTGTTGTTAATGTGACGAACAAGGCATAATTGAAGCATCGTGAAGCTCATCTTTGGCATAAGGATTAAAGTTGGCGTCTTTTCGGCTTTTTTGTTTCTGGCTCGGGGTTTCTTGGGTATAGATTTTCTGGAACCCAGGGTTCGACTCTGAACGAAGGAGACTGTTGAAGGAGCTGGATGAACAAGGAACAAGAAAATGGCGGGAAAGGAAGCAAATGAAAAGACATTTGTGCCCTTCATTATTTCGCAACTTCGTTGGTCTGTCTGGGACTCTTGGCCAGGTGAGCGAGGAACGTTCTTCTCATGCATATGCCGAAGATAGTTTTTAGAAAAAAAATTTTACCCACTTATTCTAGGAAAAATAAAAAATTCTAGTCAATTTATATCCTAAAATCTTTCTATTATTATATATTATATATGTAAACTACTATCATGCGTTTTGAGACTAGGATAAATATCATAAATTGGATGCTAACCCTATTCTAACATAAAATTGATGAGTATGATACATAAAAATTGGGTAAGATAGGGGCTTATTATTATTCGTACTTCAAACTACTCAGTAACGATTTATAAATGACAAGTATAAGGAGTATTTGTTTGTTTTTGTTTTTTCTTTTTCCCCTCTAGAATTCTAATATACAATTATCAATTTTTTTTTTTGGCATGGATATAAGGTTTTCTAAACTAATCCATATTGATTACATTAAAGCTAACCGATATGAACATTAATTATAAATGGAGTTTAGTTTGATTTTTTTTTTTTAACAAAACCAATTGATTTGTCTTGGTTCAAAGGTTTGCTTTTATAAACTTGAACCAAATTAAAACAAATCTTATTATAATTATAATATATTTTTTATAAATTTGTCTAATTTTTTTTTTCTCTTTCTAAAGCTTAATTATTTGTAAATCATTAGTAAAAACATGTTACAATTAGCTAAATATTATCTATAATTATTAATGATAATTTTATAATTAACAGTTTTAAAAATCATATATTGGTTTTAAATTGTTCAACATGCTAATTAATTATTAAAAAAAATATTCTTTTATACTTGAAATTTTTCATTGCAAATAACTAATAGTTAAAAATTATTAATGAATATGAACATATATTAATGATTATTAAAAGATCTCCAAAAATAAATTAAATTTGATCTAAACATGAACCAAAACCAAACTGAATTAAATAAAAAACTAAATAAGCCCCAAACATTAGTAAACTGAATGATTTGTGAAAGAAAAACCTAACCAAATCAAATCTGTAAACATCTTTGGATAACACTTCCATTCCATTCAAAAAAAATCCAAGGAAAAAAGAAACATTCTTCAATTTTTTTTTAATTCATCATCAAATCACGTGTGCTTACATTAACAAGTCCTACATAATATCTTCAATCATGTTAAATGTTGAAAACTAACACTGCTGCGACAACTTATTGGTCTTGCTTCTTTGATTTTGGGTTATGGGGTACGTTATCACGTGATTCCTTTCGTTCCATAACATGGAAAACTTACTAGTTGCACCATAAAATTATGATTCCTATCCCTCCACCTTTAACAACGCAACCCGGGATATTTATGACCAAAAGACTGGTAGTTTCCCATGTGTGTAATACATTAATAATCAACTGCAGAGTCAGCAGTAAATTAAATTTAATAAGAGCTACATTGGTATTTATGGGGATCTTTATACAAGCAAGCCTGGTAAACCAACACATGCCTGTGTGCTCAGAAGGGAAAGGAGAAAAATGAATGCTCCAGATTCTAATCCCCGAGGAAAAAGTAGGAATCAGAATAATGAATCAACAAGCAGATTCCTACAATATATGCCAGATTCAGATAAACTTTAATTGAATCACAGAATGCATGCACTCAGACTCAGAAATATAGCCGTTGCAGACTGAGTTTTTTATTGATATTTAGTAGCCACCAGATGAAACCAAAACTTTATGCTCCTTCAAGCGTCTTTGGAAATGAGTTAAACGGGTTTGCAACTGCAGGATGCCAGCAGCTTTCTGAGATAGAATGGCATTTAGTCTTACTATATAATCATCAAGATGATTTCCTGGTTGATCTGCTTCAACCAAGAGATTCATCTCCTGCATCAATAGCAAAAAAGTAATTCAAAAAGTTACATGAAACTAATATCTTGTGTTACTGTACATTCATTATTCAAGTACTGTTCATCTCTCCATTTTTTTTGGGGGGGGTGGGGGGGGGGGTAGTGTTCACATTTCTTATTAATACCCATGCATTTGCACAGTCCAGGACTTCTCTAGTTTAAAAGTAGAAAAGCTATAAACTTTCAAGAATGCATTTTTCTGCTCAGGAAATACATCGTTTTTCCTGGAATGCAAAAACAGATTCAGGAAAATAACCAGGTCTCTGACTTTAATGGCAAGTCAAAGACCAAGATCCATTTGGGTGGCTCAATTTCAAAGTTTGAGATACTTGCATCGACCATAGAAATAATAATAAAACATGTTTCGAGATTAGTAGATCCTATCAGCCAAATACCTCTTTAACAATATTCATAGTCTCCTCTACTTGTTTCCGATGAGCATTTACAAGGTCCTCCTCTTCCTGAAATGATGAAACATCCCACAAATTACAATGAAATTATATTTTGTAAGTACGTAAACCGTTCTCTCAATATCTCACCTTTAAGAGAGCATTCAAATCATCGTCTGAATGTGCAACCTTAGGTTCAGCTTTTGGGAGGTCATTCCGTCTTATCTGAGTCTGACCATTGGGCTTCTTCAGTTTGTCATCTGTGGTACCGTGTGGCTCTATCTTTCCATTTTTTTTCCATGATGGTTTCACCTGATCATAATACTCTTCAGATGGACTAAATTCATCTCCATCATCTTCTTCAGGCCAGGTATCTGCGGTGCGATCCTCAAAAGTTGATGCAGTAATTGAAGATAAGGGAACAGTAGTAGATTCTTTGGGATTAAAATTTGTAGATGAAACATCCTTCTTAGTGTTGTTCCCTTTTGACAGGCTTTTCACCCTGGATATTCATTCAATTTGTAACATACATACACAACCATGAGTTTTATGTTGTTTTATGCGCATTAATAGTGGTATATGCGTGAATGTGTGATGCAGCCATGCAAGAATAAAGGAGGAAACATGATTAATCAAAATTAAGAAACTCAGTTTTACCTGTCAGCGTATCTTAATGTATTTAGAGTATGTTCACAACAACCAGAGCTTGGTGATATGCATGAGATCATAACAGTGCGGGAGTTACCGACAAATGAATCCCTCAAAACTTCAGTTAGTTTACTGCCTCGGAAAGGAATGTGTCCCTGGTCGTTATCAAGAGCTCTTATGCATTCTTTCAGGGCAAGTAAGCTCTTATTGATTTCAGCGCCTTCTATCCTGCATCACATAATTTGGAACAGCCAATGAAGCAAACAAATTCCTTAATAAAGTTAAGAGGAATGAATTAAGAATGTAAACTTATGAACCGGGTAAAATAATAGAATCTAAAATCTGAGGATAAACACATAAATTGGACAAAAAGAGTACATCGTTATACCAAAGTTGGCCGCATGTAGAGCCGTACTATCTAAATTTTTGTACAAGAAATTGGCTTCACAATTACTCAACTACGCAATGATGCAAATTCACCTTATACTCTTTCAAACTCCTTGGAGCATACCTTGTCTGCTTGTCATTATCAGTAGTATCTGCTCCACGTTCACTTCCAGCAAGATCTATGAAGGAGAGCTTGCCAACAAGACGGGGAGGCTTGGATTCATTGCCATCAGCTGACCTCTTGATAGCTAGTTGAAGTATTGCATGTGACCGTGAAGATTCCTCATTTGCACCAGTAGTGCCTGTACTTCTCGTGGAATTTCCTTTCTCAATCAATTCCTTGATGGTCTCTACATCGGCAACTCTGTACTCTTGCAAACCCACAATGCAAACTTGCTGCTTACCATCCTCCCTCATGCAAAGCTTTCTGCGTTACAATTTCCAATTTTAACTTGCAATTTCATAAAACAGAGAGGTGCTAGCAAAAGTAGGAAAGGTTGAATAACTCACTTTCGATCATTAAGGAGATCAAAAAGCTTCCCACCATATATTTCAAAGAAACTCACAAATAACTGAAATCCCTGGTTCTTGTAAGTATGTTGCATCAATCTCAAGATGTCCTTTGATGCTTTAAGTGGTAGTGGCTTCATTGTATAAGTCTTCCCACTTCCTAGAAAAGCAGAAAATGGTGTTTTGCTGTTCAATTTTACATAACTAGTAGCACAAGTAAGCCATCAAAGTTACCCTAGCACACAATGAAAGGCCATAGCAGAATATAGATTTACTTTACAGAATTATAGCAGATTTCCTTTGGGTCTTTGAACCAACTAGTGTAGAGATAATGAAAACATTTTGGGGGTATCTATAATTCTATTTCACGGTACCATGCTTAACAAGATACAAACCATCAAAAAGTCAAGAACAGAACTGTGCATTATAAAGATTAAAGAAGTATATATAATGAAAAGGACAGAATTTTTATTCCTATGACCACTCTTTTTTGGGGGGAATCAAATTTAAAAGTCCAAAAAGTCACTTCTCAAATAGTCATACTCTTTGTGAAGCATTTTATAGCTACTAAATCAAATTCAAAAGGCTGTTATCACCTGTCTGTCCATATGCAAAGCAAGTAGCCTTAGTGCGTTGAAAGATTATTGGAACTATGGGTTCCACTGTTTCACTATAAACCTAAGGAAACATAAAAGGGACCAAAAGTAACAACTGTTAGGCACTTATCTTGTCTATTCATTAATTTCAAAAGAACAGCTAACTAAGTAGTCACCTCATCGTTTGTGACCTCTTCATCCAGGACAGCATCAAATACAAATTCGTGCTTCTCAACATACTGAGTTAGGTCAACCTGTAAAGTATTGAGATTTTAAAAATTTGAAAATAAACCAATTACCACATGATCATACCAAAATCTTTTAATCACTTGATAGTGTGAACATAACTGCACATAGTTGTCAACACTGGAGGAGATTTGTAAGTTTGGAATATGTTGTAAACTGCCAAAGCAATTCATGACTTGTATTTTTAGCCTGATACTACTCTTAGTAAGGCTTTGTACAAATTAAAATGAGCATACAGATTATTACATTCTGCAGCATGAATAGCACAACTTATCATATGCATATTATATCCTACAATTTGGCCATTTCTACCATATCAAGTCACACGTCAATTTCAGCAAGAAAGATTTACTGTTACAAGATATGTTTGGCAGGGAGATCAATTATGAGTTTTCCGATTCTAATAATTAATCTTACGTTTTTTCAAGCTTAGGGATAAGTATACCAAATGGAAACCACAAATATTAATCAAATTAATGTTATATTTGTCTTTTGACTATTGAACTTACCTTAAGTTTAGTCTCATGTACTGTCAGACAATTGGAATTTGTCTCTATGATGTCTTCCTCATTTTTTGCAATTTCCTTCTTGTTAAGTGGCCTCTTGCGAACCTGCATTAAGATAGAACATGCAAACCTTATCAATAAACTTCAAGAAATACTATTAACAGTTTGGAAAAAAAAATTAATTGATTTTATTATTTATGATGCTACATTGAAATTTAAATAAAGTCTATGCATGCAAAACCAAGGATCATGTCTATAGTTTCTGAAAAATTCTAGTAGTTGATGAATTGAGATGTGGAAGAGAACATACCACAACTTTAATTTTTGCCACAGAACTGGATTTCTCTTTGTCTGCAGAAAAACTTTTGAGGAGATTGTTTTCTGCAACACGAGCTCTGCCAGTCTGTTTGCCAGAAATGTAAGGTTCACAGTCATCAAAGCTTTTATCCTGGACAGGCCGATACGCAGAAGTACCATCATACACATTGGATACTGGCATCTGCCACAACAAACAATAAATATATCAATAAAACTTAGTCATGTTTTCCCACACCAACAAACAAGGAGAAAATAGAAGACTAACCATCCTAGTTTAAAACCAAAAATTTAACTTACATGAGTGATTAAAGATTTAATTTTACTGCCATAGTTAAGTATTTAATTACATTGCCATAACATAGAGATTCAAAAATCAACAAATGCCTTGATTTCTCATATTACAATAACACAAAAAAGTTTTTAAAATATTTAAACCAGGATAAATGTACAAAATTTGCATTCCAGGATATTTTTGAGGCTTATAGAACAGACTTTTTGTGAGGCCTAAAACATTAATTAGCATAACCAACTTCAAGAAATCGTAATTGTCCAATTATATAGCCCAGAAATCAAATCCATGTTGTTTGATAAATGTAAAGGTACTAACTTCAGGAAGAAGCTCCGTATCAAATGAATGGAGATCCAACAGCCCAGGGCTGAAATCACTGGGTGAATCTTCACCATACTTTTTCTGACTAGAAGCCTGATAATTGCCCGGAGGTGTGGAGGGCTCCATATAATACTCATTCACTCCATTGAAGCTCTTATGCGCATTCCTTAGCATTCTGTTTCCCTGCCCTCCCCCTCCGTAGAAGTTGTAGTCCTGTTCACATTTCCAATATTAAGAAAGACGGGTAAGTTTCATAGACAAGATTCTTAGGATCATCTAGTCAGTTAAATAGAAAACCCCCTACCCACTGTTAGTTGATAACCAGTAGACGGTACTACTACTCACATTCACATTACAGTATACGGAGAAAAAACATAAGAGCCAAGCTATCCTGCCTAGCCCAGGTGAACATTATTGGTTTTGGGGGGGGGGGATTTCCCAAGCATTTAGTGGAAATGGAACGGATAAACAGAAATAGGACATGACGTTAAAGATCAAAACCTGAAGTGGAGGAATGGGATTTCCGGAGGTTTGCAAGTGTTGGAGACCAGCCGATTGAAGCCACCTCCCATTGGACGAGCTGTCCATGAAGTTATCGGAGTACTGACGCTGGTGATGCACTCCCGTCGCAGCAGATCTCAGCCCCTGTCTCCCAGCTCCGTTCATTTCCGTCCGTCCTTCTTCCTCTCGCGGAAGCCACTGGACAAGATCAATCCTTTCACACTATCCCCAGTTCCCAACCCTATAAAACTCAAAATCCAGCTCCGATCAGACCCGATCGGGAGTAACACAATGCTTCATCAAAAAATAAGAAGCAGAAGCAGAAGGAAGAGAAAGTAGAAGACTAAAAGTACAGTACAGTGGTGGGTGTGGAGTGGAACCGAAGATAAAGAAGTGTAATGAGGAATGAATGAAGGCTTTGAAATTTGGCTTGAAGAAAGAAGGTGGACGGTGGTGGTAGGGAAAGGAGGTGGTTTGGCACGTGCGAAGGAGGTGGTGGGTCCCTATGGTTAATTTGAACGTGTCCTATCATCGTCGCCCACCGCTGCACATGGTGGGGTCAACGTTGGGTTTTCGGTCACTTCAGCTTTTATCGTTGCGCGCTTGGCTTCGCATTCAAATTCCTGGCATCCTCGCGGCTGATGCCACGTGTCATGATCTCGGACGGCTTTTCTTTTGTTCGTTTCAAAGGGAGCGCAACATAATAGTGAAATTTGCGGCGCGGTTCCATACCCGTGTTGGGAGTATTGGGCCCACAGGGCCATGCTTTCCGGCCTTTAACCTTTTGAAGGGAAAAAATAATTTATAAGAATACTGGACCGACTTTTTATTTGTTTACAATTTTAAACATTTTTTAAAAAAAAGTCTTGAGCAAAAGATCAAGTTTTGAGGGATGAAAAACGGAATAATGAAGCCCATTGAATGGTGGGCTTGAATAGTATATTTGGGCCTCATTTATGTCTATAAGATGAGTCCATATAATGAGAGGGACGGAAAAAATTATGTTGAAATAAATTATTAAAAAACTAGAATGGAAATTAAAATGCAGGAAAAATAGGTTGTGAGAGAGTAGGAGAAGAGGACAGAGGGTAGATAGAAGAAATTTTGGTTGTTGAAGACTCAACTGTGATTTTTAAAAGCATAAGCACCTCCTGTTAGCTTCTAATCACGTGTCATAAGGAAATCCAAATTAAAATTAATTGGGCTTTTAGAAAATTACCTAAACAATGTAAATGGATTTTCATAATCACTTGGATGAATTTTAACAAGATTATATGGGCTTTTATCATTATGTTATGTTTGGATGTATATAGTTTGAATTTAAACTAAATCTATTATTTAAATAATTAAAAATATGTAAATTTAAATTTGACTCAAATCTAAATCTACATCCTACCACAATCACTTTTTAATTTAAAATTGTTTTTAAATTTTTAATATTTTAAATTTTTATGTAAGTTTTTCTCTTCCGTTGAGTTCGTTCATCAACTTCATTGCCTTTAGCCAACTTTCATTGGGACCCGACCGCCGGCACTAACTGAGATTAACTTGCCAACATCGACATGATGAGATTAAATGGCTGATGTTCAAATTGTCTTTAAATTTAAATAGAGAATTTAAAATTTAAAATTTTTACCTAAAATTCAAACAAATGACTTTAATATTATAATTTAAAAATTTTTATATCATTCAAATAAAAAAATTATAATTTATAAATTTTAAATATGAGATTTTAAATTCAAATATTTAATTTAAATTCACTCATAACTTAAATAAAATTGTATTTGATAAGCCGGTTGGCATGTTTAAAATGAAATCGTAATGTCCATAGATTCTAACAAATATAGGCAACGATAACATTCTGTCTTCGAATACCTTGTAAAACTCATCCCGTCTCAAATCGACTTTCGAGTTTCATCTCGCCTGCCAAAGCAACGCAAACTCATTAAGCCCACCAATTTTATCTAATATATGGGATGAGATTTTTCATGTTAAGTCAAGTCAATTTACACCTAACATCCTACGAGTAAAGAGTAGTGCAAGTTAAAAAAGAAGAAGAACAGCACGGAGATCGAGTACAGTAGGAGGGTGTTTGTTGGACATTATTAGTAGAAAACTTGGAAAACGCAATTGAAATTGAGGTAACACTTTCCTATACAGCGTGAAGATGCGGAGAAAATCAGATCAGTTCTATTTCAAGAGACATGTTAGCTACATTTCAAGAGTCGTGTTAGCTACATCCAATTAAGGAAATGCGAGATGAAATTAAAATTAGTCGACTTTAAGTAATTCAAATTATGAATGATTAGTGATCATTGTTTGGCATGTATTTGATCCACAACTTTAAATCAATTACTCCCTCCAACCTTTTATTATATGATACTTTTAACCATTTCACATATTTTAAAAAAAATTAAATTTTTTTTTCTTGATATCATAAAAAATGATATATAATTTTATTTTTGCTTTTGACTTTAAATAATAATATAATTATATTAAATATCTTCATACTGATCAAGAAATGATAAAATTAAAAAACATAATTTAATTATTATAAGTTATCCTATATTTTAAACTAAAAACTATTTCTAAAATGTATGTTATAAATAGGTTGAATGGAGTATTGTGCAACCCAAGATGTCAAGTTCAAGGAGATTACATACTAGTAATTCAGAAGGTATTGCACTTAATATAACTAATGTCCAAGTGCGACTCATCTTCGTTAATGCACCCTCACTCACGATCCCTATCTAGTTCGCTCACGGTCCCTCAAACCTGCCCATAATGCCCCTGAACCTCTAGCTATATATACACAAACAAGCACACACGCCCACCCCCACATATATCCTCCTTTTTTGCTTCAATTCAAGATCACGGTCACCGTCGACGAGATCCGCATCTCCCAACGATCTCGTGGAGCAGCCACCATCTTGGCCACGGCACCGCCACTCCGACCAACTATGTCAATCAGGCTGATTATCCTGACTACTACTTCCGCACCACCAACAGCGAGCACATGACCCACCTCAAACAAAAATTCAAACGCATTTGTAATTGCGTCTCTCATCCCTTGTGTCTTTCATTAATTTTACTGACTGTGATATCTGCTCGTTAGAGAGGCCCATTTGGTTTGGTGTGATGAATTAATATGATTATATTTGTTCTCTCAAGTGAAAGGACTATGATCAAGAAGCGTTACATGCACTTGACTGAGGAGTTTCTGAAAGCGAGTCAAAACATGTGTGCTTACATGGCTTCTTCACTCGACGTCCGCCAAGATGTAGTGGTGGTGGAGGTGCCTAAGCTTGGAAAACAAGCTACCCTCAAGGCTATCGTAGAATGGGGATAGCCTAAGTCTAAGATCACCCACCTCATTTACTGCACTACCTCCGGCGTCGATATGCCCGGCCCCGATTATTGGCTCACAGAGCTTCTCGGCCTCCAACCTTCCGTCAAACGTCTCATGATGTACCAACAGGGCTGCTTTGCTGGCAGTACCGTCCTCCGTCTTGCCAAGGACTTGGCTAAGAACAACAAAGGCGCGTGTTCTTGTTGTTTGCTCGGAGATCACTGCCATCTTTTTCCGTGGGCCCACTGAGACCCACATTGACTCCCTGGTGGGCCAAGCCTTGTTCGGCGACGGTGCTGCTGCTGTCATCGTCGGTGCTGACCCTGACACCTCCGTGGAGCAACCAATTTTCGAGCTGGTATCTGCAATGCAAACCATCTTGCTTAACTCCGACAACGCCATGAAACTACACCTTCACGAGGCAGGTCTCACTTTCCACTTGTAGAAAGACGTGCCGGATATAATCTCAAAGAACATCGAGGATTGCTTCGCGGAAGCATTGGCGCCGATAGGCATCAATGACTGTAACTCCATTTTCTGGATCGCCTACCTGGGTGGACAAGCCACTCTAGATCAAGTGGAGATGAAGCTTGGATTGGAGAAGGAGAAGCTGCAAGAATCGAGGCAAATTCTTAGCGAGTATGGGAACCTCACAAGTGCATGTGTTCTATTCATAATGGATGGAATGAGGAAGAAATCAATAAGCGAAGGAAAAGCCAACACAGGAGAAGGACATGAATGGGGAGTGTTGTTGGGGTTCGGACCAGGCATAACGGTGGAGACAGTGGTGTTTCACAGTGTTCCAGTGGAGGCAGATCATCAGAGATAATTAAATGTGGTAATTAAGGTTTGGTTAATTTGATTATGGAGTCAACTGGAAAGGGTGAGTAGGGCAAGCAAGGGAAGAAGAAATAAGGAACAAAAATCGGTGCAACACGTCATATATGTATAACTATCTATATATCCATGCATGTGTGTCTTTATATGTAGTGTAGTGGCTCCGTTGGGGTGAGTGGGTGCTTTGGAAAAAATTATAAGTGGGGCATATAAAATTTACAAATTTACATCTTCTATTTTAATATTTTACCCCCTTTGAACTAAACAAAAAATAGTTAAATTTAAAAACTTATTAAATATATAATATTTTAATGATTTAAATAAAATATGAAGAATATATTTATAATAAAAGACCATATCAACTTATTCAATATAATTTTTAAAATAAAAATGAATGATAAATTTATTTATGTTATTATAATTTTAATCCTAGTATAGTTATTACTATTTTTTAAAAAATAATAATTTTTTATTAAATTAGTCTGTACAATAAATCATAAAAAATAACGTCTATTGTTATCCTACATTAATCGAGCGAATATATGCATGCACGTGTGACCTTGTACATATTAAGATGTAGCCAGTTCATTGCGCACATCTACTTTGCCTTCCCCGCAAGCAAAGTTAGTTGACATTACCACCGTATATACATACATAGGCTAATTAATATGGCCGTGTTTGTCCCACTTGTTTATTTCATTGGAATTTACTTTACTCATGTAGAGACCCATTTGATCTAGTTTGATTAATATAATTAATTATTTGTTCTCTCGTGTGAAATATCCACGATCAAAACATGTGCACATATAATTATATGATAACTGGTGATCACACAGGTGCAATGATTGATGGACATGTTGGTGCTGCACAGTGGTCGTTCCCGTGGAGGCATGCTTGTAATTAACTAGAGATAATTACAAGTGGCCAATTAAGATTCAGTTAATTATAGAGTTAATTGGATATGGTAATTATTGACCAAGTGCGTATGAGCAGAAGAAATGAGGAAAAATGGATCAGCGTGGAAATTATCTATCCGTCCAACTTTATATAGTATTTTAATTTCAATGGTAGTTTTGATGTTAATATTTATTATAAATTGATATTATTCCTAATATCTCATTCATCTAAGGATTGATAAATAATTTTGTTAATGGAATATTATTTATTATTTTTATATATTGAAATAATCAAGATAATTGATCGTGTTTATTACTGTAACGTATTGTTTATAATGTTCGCTTAATAAATATAATAATTTTTTAGCAACTTTATAGCCTTTTCTTTTTACTATTTTCTTAAAAAAATAAATGTCCTTGTATAATAGTATTGTTATGCTATTAATAAGAATTGTAAATTCTATCTAAATCAATTGTTTATTTTTCATATATCACTCATTTATTTTTCATACATCAGTCATTCATATCACCAAAAACAATAATATTATTTTAATCAGTTCTTTAATTTCATTTCTGTCTTTGCAGTGGAATTTTATAATTTTAAGAGGTATGACTGAAATTAAGTCAAGTCAAGGGAGTCTCACTGAAATTTTTCCATTCAAGATTCAAGTTTGCTCTTGCAATGTTGGAGTATTTATTTATTCTTGCAAGCTATGCTCTCTGATTTTTTTTTTTAATAAAACCCATGACATAAGTCGTGCAAAACGCAATAAATTAAATTAGATTAGATTAGAGATGAGAAAGGTCCAACCTCTAAGAGGTGAATTATGTATGTGTTGAGCGTCTCACGATCAACATGATGAGATGTGATGAAAAGTGAAAATTTAGTTACGTATATGAATAAATATTTGATCCTTTTAATGGAGCTGAAAAGAGAATAATTTGGAGAGAACTCGTTATAGATGACTGTTAGGGTCTCAATAAGTGAACACTTTAATTTTGAGATAACTCTCACTTTGACAAATAGCGTTGAGTCCTTTTAAAATGCCTAGGAGTTCTGTTGCCGCCCTTGCATGCTAGCTGTGATCTGTATGTGCTCGATTTATATGAGATGAAAAGTGGTGTTTAGGGAATCACATTTAAAAAAAAAAAATTGAAACGTAGAAGCATCCTGCTGTTTATCTACTAGCGAGTGTTTTGGGGGGCTTTCAACGAATTGAATGAAATATCTTAATTTTTCAATGATTAACATGACTATTTATTCGCCATTCAATATATAATGAATACCAAAAAAATGTCACCCTACTCTCTATAACTACACCAGTTCTTTTTAAACTAAAATTTCATGTTAAATATTATGGATTAGTTATTACTTCTTCTTGAATCAAGAAAAATTTTAAGCTTTATTAATTCTGAGTTAAATGGCAAATCTACTCTAAAGTATTTCTTAAAATGTAATTAGTATCCTTAAATATTTAAAGGTGTAATGTTATCCTTGATGTTTTAAAAATGGTGCAATGCTGCCTTGAACTAATAAATCCAAACATTTGACCGTTAGTTGACTTGACCTTGCTTAAGTGGCAAGTGTCATCCACCTCACTTAAAAAAAAAGAAAAACAAAGCATATTCAATTCCTCTTCTCCCCTTCACTTCATCTTTTGCTGACTGCCGCGGCCAAAGAGGAAAGTTGGAAGGTAGGATGGAGAGGGAGGGTTTTGAGAGAAAAAGAGCCAAAGAATCAAGCAATATCTGTCTATCAAGGGGTTCAAGTTGTTAAAACTAGAATTAAATAAAAATTCAAAAAAAATAAAAAACAACCTACAAGAGTGCTTAATAAAGAATAAGCGTTGCTGTATATACCTTTAGAAGCGTTTTATTTTTAAGCCCTCCTACATATTTTAACCTTTAGGAGCCTTTTTTAGAAAAGCGCTCCTAAAGGATGATGTAAGATAACCTTTTGGAACACTCATATAAGCACTCTTAAAGGTTAAAACTAACTTTTTTTTAATTTTTTAATACAATATTTAAGAGTGCTTATAATATAAACATTCCTAAACATATACCTTAATTTTTTTATTTTTTAATCCATCCTATAGGGGTGCTTATCTTATAAGCACTACTAAAGGTTAACACTAATTTTTTTTAATATAACCTTTTTGAGCATTTTATTCAAGAGCGTTCCTAAATAATTTTTTTATTAATATATAGGAGCGCTCACTTTTTAAGCGCTCCTATAGAATATATATATCGGAGCGCTTTTTTATATAAGCATTCTTGTATCTTCCGCCTACAGTGTCCCTTTGATTCCTCTTCTCCCCTTCATTTATCAAGATTAAAATAGCACTCTTATATCTTCTGCCTATAGTGTCCTTTCAATTCCTTTTTTCCCCCTTCATTTATCAAGATTTGAAAGATGAAAGAAAGGCGTTGGAGTTCCTCTTCTCCCCTTTACTTGTCTTCTCTCTTTCTCTAGCCATAATTCCTCTTGGGAGCACAATTCTAGGGATGCGAGAGTACTAAAACTCATTGTGGGTAAGCATGACGATATTGCCATGCCATTGCCGCCACAACTCTAGTCCTCCCCTCAATCTTACTATCTCTATCTCACGCTCACGCTCTTCCTCTTCTCATCTCCATTAGCCATCTCTAGTTTCCCTATCAGTGCCATTACGTCTCTAGTTATGTTCGATCTTTACTCATCTTTAATTTGCTCTCAAATTTTGATATGAATATAGGTACTTGATAACACAAAGCAAAGAGTGTGAGTGAATGCAAAAATGTGTCTTTTATTTTCTATTGTACTTCCCTATAACCGTCACTATGTTCTTCCAAAAAAATACTATGTCATCGACAAAGGAAGTGAATCACATACACTGTCAAGGCCTCGATAATTGTGAAGGAAGTGAAGTTTTTTGGCATTATTGATGGCGGTAATGAAACATTGATAGAGAGATCCTATGAAGAAGTGGTTGGAACCCATTTCAAACAGAGATTGATTTTTGTGTTCACACGATTGCATCTCTCTTTGATTTCATTTTGGTCATTGCAAGTTCTAGTACATTATCTTTGTTTTTGTGAGTTTTGATTTTACACATGATTTATAGGGTTTGTGGTGATCCCCTCTCATTCTTGAATTATGACTCTTTGATTTATAAATGATTTTTGACAAAAAAAAAAATCTAAATGTTTCAATTGTTCTGGTTTCTGTGAATGCTAAGCAATTACTCTAGGTTTGATGAGATTAGGAGGTAAAGATTCAACGTCGATGAACAAATGCCACTCCTTTACTTTTCCAACAAATTGGGCTACAATAGAGTGAGGTGGAAGCAACAAGGCTGCCACCTAAGCAAGGTCGAGTCAACTATAATAGTCAAATGTTTGGATCTATTAGTTCATAGCAACATTGCACCATTTTTAAAGCATCAAGGACAACATTACACCTTTAAATACTTAAAGATACCAATTGCACTTTAGGAAATACTTTAGGGGTAGATTTGCCCTTTAAGCCTTAATTTTGTCTAAGCACTTAACAAGTTTTCAATTTTACCTATTAAGATACACATATCATCTGATATGCCAATACTTTTATTTTTAAAAATATAGAATATGATACATTTCTTATAGTACATACGTACATACATTATAAAAACATTAAAAATATAATGTTAATAATTTAGAAAATATTCAAATCAATGTACATGTGCATTCCTTTATAGTAATGCCAAGCAAAACATAATCATTAATTATATTTTTATTCTCCATATATCTAAATGCTTACCACCTAAATCCTTAGTAATAAGTATAGTATCAATATCTTTTTCCTCCTTGACCATCATCTGAAAAAAGATAACTTCTACTCCTTTCATTAAAAAATATAAAGCATTTTTAATCGAATCTCACCCCCAATAAAGTAGTTACTTACTTTTTAATTAACCTATTTTTTTATATTTATTCCTATTAAACACCTTATAATAAATACAAAGTCATTGTCAATAAGGGCACTTTTGAAAAAAAGATAATGATTACACCTTGAAAGACTAAAAATACCTCACATTTTTGAATATCCAACTCTTCAAAAAATACTTTATATTTTTGAATGGAGGGAGTATATCTGGTTCATTCTACTCTTCAAGCCCTACTTGCAACTTGCTTGAGGTTTTTATAATTAAGAAAAATGTAATTTTTATTATTTTATTATATCTAAAATTTTTTTAAGAAAAATATAATCTTTAATTTTAAAATAAAATAAAAAAGATATTAGTAATAAAAATTTTAATATTACAATCTTTAATAAAATTTAATTTCCTAAAAATTTCCTTAAAGTATTGGTTTGAAGTATCAATTCGCAATATTAAAGTATTGGATATGTAGCAAAATTAAATTTTTAAAATTTAAAATTAATATTTCAATACTTTATGGATATGTTTCAAAAAAGTATCAGCAAGTATGTACTAATATGGATACATGAAGCAATTTAAAGTATTGATTATTTATAGAATATACATACTTTAAAGATAAAATATCTAGCATTTAATAACCATCCCAACAATTAACAAGGACAAAAGGCAAAAGATGAATACAACAATTATTAAAATGCCTTATAAAAAAGATCAAAGTAAATAATATCTCTTCACCTCATAAATAGGACCTAAGAAGTACTTGTCATCAAGGTTGTCAAACTCAAAGTTTAAATAAATTCATAATGGGGATGTAAATTCAAATTGTAAACTCATAAGATAATGATTCTATTGGAATCCCTTTAGCTCAAGTGGAAGTTAGTTGAGAGTGCCTACCTCATAGTTAAATGAAGCTCAACGTAGATGGTTCTGTACAAGACCATTTTAGACGTGTGGGGTATGGAGGGTTATTTCATGATGAAAAAGGGATACGGGTGGCTAGTTATATGTGCAATTTGGGACATTATTCTCCATTAGAGGCTGAATTATGGAGCATTTATCATGAATTTAAGGTTGCAAAAGATATGAATCTCAAGAATCTTATTATAGAGAGTGATTCAACAACTATTTGTTAACTTCTTCAATCCTTCCTTGACTCAGGACAAACGGATTCTTGGCAGCTCGGGCATGGTATCAAGTTTCTTAATCCTAATGTTGATGTTGGAGTTAAGCATGTTTTCAAAGAAGGCAATAGACGTGCAAATTGGCTTGCAGAGAAGAGTGTGGACTAGCTTGACAACTGCTTTACTCTTGAGATGCCTCTAAGGGAGCTTGTTTCTTTATTATATCGAGATTCCATAAGGGTTTTGGTCCCTTGTTTTGTGTCTTAGTTTTCTAGTTGTTTGGACTTTGCCCTTCTAAAAAAATAATTTAAAAAACATGATTAACTAATTAAATATAAAATATGACCATAATTTGATTTAAGGATGTTTCAAAATCTAGATCTTAAAATTAAATCTATCTATATTGATAAATTATCACACTCAACATATTAATTTCAAAACATAGGGCAACTTATTTTTGTATTTCTTTTTTGTTAATATTAGTTTTTATTTTTTGAGTTTTATTTTTCTTTAAACCAAATTCCACCCCTTCTATGAATTGAGTTTTATACCGTGTATACCAATTAACTCACTCAACTCGATAAAAAATTAATAAGTTTAGCAAGTTTAATTGAGTCACTCACAAGTTTAATTGAGTTTGTATTTAATCTAAATTCATGAGAGAGTTGATATGATTTTATAAGTTGAAAAATGTAAAAATAATGAACTTCAAAAGTCAACTCACGAGTTTAATTAAATTTTCTTCTAATTTGAGTTTTCAGTGAGTTGATATAATTTTATAAATTAAAAATATAAAAATCAAAAAAATCAAAAAATTAACTTAAGAGTTTAATGATAATATTTGTTATGTTGATCCTTACCTCTCCTAATTTTATTTGTTAGTCACATTCATTCCACAGGAGGTCTTCTTTGTTCTTAATGTAAATCATTCTCCCTTTTTTATCAATTTTTGACATACGATTTCCAAAATATCCTCTTGTAAATTTAAAAGAAGGCCCAATATTTTAATTTTTAAAAAGAGTTACATGTCTAATAACTCTTTTTTAAATTTAAGAATAAATATGTAATGTAATTTAATTTGAAAGAATGATAGTTAAATTTTAAAATATTAAATTAATATCAGTTAAGTATTTGACAAATTTTTTAAAAAATAAATTAAAAATATTGATTTAAATTATTATAAATTTAAGAGTTTTAATTATAAATGAGCTTTTAAATATCAAATATAATTTTTAGAGTATAAAAAAATTATTGTAACTATTTAAATTAATATTTATAATTTATTTTATTAAAAATTTTATTGAAAATTTAATTAATATTAATTCAGTATTTATTTTTTTTTTTGGCGGAAGGTCCTTGAATGTCATTTTATCCTTTGATTTTTTTTTTTTTTTAATGACTGTCAAACACCAAACAGAGTTTCTTCATCGCTCTCGTCACCGACTATTCGAGCATTGAAACTCCATCGGGTATTCTGGAAACAACCTCCGTTTCTACTCCGTTCCCTCTATAAATAGTCCACGCTACGCAATCTCTTCGCCATTTTTTTCCTCTTCTGATTTGACATTCACATATTTCTCAATTCTTGATTCTTGATTCTTGATTCTTGATCAGTTAGGCATTTTCTCAAACACATTACCATGGCTGAAGATGGCACTGTCACGGTCTACAGTAGAACCGCCATTACCGAACGAGAAATGAATTCATTCTCATCCAATGCAGGAGGGCGTCAAATGCCTCGAGGAGGTGCTATTTTTGAAGTCTCAAGCATTCGACAAGCCAAGATTGCAGAAGAAGCCGGTGCTTGTGCTATCACTGTTTCGGAGCCAAGTCGCCCAGGCATTTTGCGAATGATTGATCCGTTTCTTCTCAAACTGATCAAGCAGGCCGTGAATATTCCCATAATTTCGAGGGCTCGGGTCGGGCATTTCGTCGAGGCCCAGATTCTTGAAGCTGTTGGTGTCGATTATATCGATGAAAGCGAGTTGCTAGCTGTAGCAGACGACCAAAATTATATCAACAAGCTCAATTTCACTTGTCCATTTGTGTGTGGGTCTCGAAGTCTTGGAGAGGCATTGAGGAGGATCAGGGAAGGTGCTGCGATGATAAGGACCCAAGGGGAATTAATAGGGTCTGGTAATATTGCTGAGACAGTGAGGAATGTGAGGTCAGTGATGGGGCAGATAAGGACTGTGAGCAACATGGATGAGGACGAAGTCTTTGCATTCTCAAAGAAGATAGAGGCACCTTACGATCTGGTGGCGCAAGTTAAGCAAATGCGTCGGCTGCCAGTCGTTCACTTTGCTGCCGGAGGCATTGTGACTCCAGCTGATGCTGCTCTTATGATGCAATTGGGATGTGATGGTGTGTTTGTGGGATCAGAAGTCTTTGACTGCTCAGATCCTTACAAGCGAGTTAGGGGAATCATTCAGGCAGTTGGGCACTATAATGATCCTAATGTGTTGGTTGAAAGCTGCTATGGCTTGGCTGAGGCCATGGAAGGTCTCAATAGTAGCGATGACAGGATTGAGCATTTTTAGTAGCGCCAGTCTCTAATCGAATTAACCGTTGGTATATTCATCATACAGCACATATAGTTGTATCGGTAAGCCCATTTATGTGGTTGAGCATATAGTACTTTTTTCTGTTACGGAAATAGAGTATGTACTTCTTAATCTCTTTTCTGCTATACATATTGATCTGAGATGGCTTTACCATTTATCTGGTTGCTCAGAATTACAAAGATGAGTTGATTGTTGCCTTTTATGTGAAATTTCAGTTCATAAAAGGACAATATATGATTGAGCTTATAGGTCTAGTTTGTAATAATAACAGAGGATATGCTTCATCTATATTGGTAATTGTTTTGCTCCGAATGATCTGTATTTGGCTTTACCATTCATCGAGTTTCGCTGCATTGCCTTGGTGAATTGGAATAAATTGGCTGCCTTCCATGTTAAAGTTGTTTATTTTAGTCCAAGGAGTGTGATTCGAATTCTTAGAAATCTATCAGGCTTCTAACTGGAATGATGGCTGACAATGACGATGATATACATTTACAGTTGGATCTTTGATGTCTACTAATTTACAAGATCCTAATTTCTCTTTCGGTCTATGTTGTGACTAGGCAGTGGATATTTTGATCCTGTTAACAAAATGTTTTAATAATTTACGGAAAAATTCATAACCTCCCGTCATTGTCTGAACTTGAAAGCTCTCTACAATAGGGATACTTCTAAGTTTTCTATCTCTTCTTGCTGATGTTGAACGAGTATTTAATATTGATTCAGCTACCTTGAAAAACAGATTTCAAGGGCACCTTTTTTTTTTTTTAAGCAAAACGAGAGATACGATCATCCATTGAAAAATGTCTCATTTAAGGGTGATGGGATGAACATGTCTGTTTCTGAACATAGTGTCTTAAAGGGAAACTAAGATATATTCTCTGAATTAGAGACATGGTACAAAAGACCAAATCCGTTGAATGTTTCTAATTATCTAATTTGCTGAATACTGCTACTAACTAGGAACTTGCCAACTGTGTTCATAGGCAATGAATGTCAAATGCGAAATTTTTACTTTTATTTGTTTCTGAGACACTTGTTTGAATGGTGTCTCATTGTCTTGAGTTTCTAGAAAAGGATGGATCTCCTAGATTTTTAGTGCTGCTACTTCCACTGTTTGACAGGCTTCTCATAGCAATCTCATAAGCAGCAAACACAGCACCATTCACTATAAAAGCTCTACCCACTGTAGTTCCTATACCCCTCCACAAAACATTATGCCCTTCTTCTCTGACACTCTGTCCCACGCAATCAAGGATTCCTGTGTATTTCAGTGATGATTGTGTTTGAGCCTGGAGTCTTGTCTTTATAACATCAAAAGGGTAGGAACCAATCCAACTCACTACCCCAGCTAATCCTCCTGCTATTAGCATTGTGTTCAAGCTTTCTTGACTAGTTTTTCTGCAACCTGGGTGAAGTTGTTCCCTCATATATTCATATGTCCAGAAATATACACCATGACCAGGTGCATCCCGGAGAATTGTGATGCTGAATCCCTGGAATATTCCTCGAAGACCTTCTCTTTTCCATATCTTCCTTGTGGCTGATAGAGGACCTTCACAGGATTCTTTTAATTGGCCTTTTCTCTGAAGCTGGAGGCGAATTTTGACCAGTTCTACTGGGGAGACAATTGTGCTTTGTAAAGCACCGGTTATGAGTCCTGCTAGAGCAACGCTCCTGTAGGAAGGAGGGCTATTTTCTGAGACTGATGAGTCAAAAGCTCTTGAGAGAACTGCATAAGTTTGGAAAATCATAGCATTCTGCATCCAGAAAACAAAGAGTGATCAATATGCTATAATAATCAATGACATTCTTGTGTCCAAACATTTGGGTGGGTATAAGCCAATAATTAAGACATAGAAGAGAGAAAAATGACCTGAAAAGTAATAGCGGCCAAAGGAGCAGCCATGCCCCTGTATAGAGAGGCAAGGCCTTCGTTGGACACAACATCTTTGATCAAGCTGAACACAGAAGTTGGCATGTTTGAGTTCTGTTGGTGGATTCGGAGGGTGTCCAGTGGATAACCAGAGATCACTCCAGCCATACCCCCTACACCTCCTGCCACAAATTCTCTACTCCAACTGCTTCCCACAAATTCACCCCACAGCATTCCTCTCTTATTTTGTATCAAGTCTTGTTTCTTTCTGTTGCTCGCCACGGATCAAGTCAGATTGTATCCGGCATGCCCAATTGTATTTGCGATATGCATGTAAAATGTCATAGAACTTCTGGGAAAGGTTCTGCTTTGTACTTCAATTATTGAAACCATCACAAGCTCAACAGTTTTCTAGATTCTGGCGTTTGCTCTGCAATCCAAATCCTTTTCTTGTTGGCAATGCAGACCCAAACTGTAAAACCATTGGACGTTAAAAACGTCCTTGGTTATGGCTTTTGGCTTCTGTTTCCTGCTCTGTAATTTGAGTTTGTAAACAGAGCAAGCTAAAACGCCGTTCTCTACCTGCTCTTTCCAGGCTAGATTATTCTTTCTTTTGTTCTGTTAACCCGAAACGTGATTGAATTCAAAGTTGGAAACGTTTGAGGTTCCGGCTATTGCTAAATGCTTTTCATCTGCAGCTTCTAGCGAGGACGAAAAGAAGGAAGACAGAGATAGGAAAAGAGGGACCGAAATATTTAGCAATAATAGGTCGAAACAAATGCAAACAAACGGCTTCTATTTCGTCGGGAATTTAGTGTGCTGAGAACCTGAAGCGCGAGAGACCAATGCTCTCTTTCATGAGAGGCTTGGTGTTATTGAATATGAATGGTGTGCGTTTCAGAATCTTGAGACATAATAAACCGTTGTTTTTATGTCTCAAATAAAGAAATGCACTCACCACGGCATTTCAGGAAATTTTCTCTGTATTATTATATGTAATTTACACGCTGCATGCATCGGCCATGGAAGAAATAATGATGATGATAATACAATTGTTTTTTGTATGTCTTAATCTTTGTGATGTGTCAATTATTTCCTACTTAGGTTTGCTCCACATATGGTTGATAATTAAATACAAAGGTTGACCCCAGTTAAATAAGTGGTAATATTTACCATTTATCAATGGTAGGATTATAGATTAGCCCCCATCCATGCAAGTATATGGGAAAGTAGAAAACTCTAAACATTAAACTATTAACTACTAGTCATATAAAATGCAATTTGCTGTAGGTGCTAAATCTCTTTTTATTTCAATATTAACAGTAATATTTCTATTTCCATTTGAATTCAAATTTTAAAATTTAAATCACCCAAAAAATAAAAAATGGTTAACTCGAGATATTTTTAATAAAAATTTTCTACCAAATTATTATTCGTTCTATGGATTGCATTGCAAAAAAATCTCTAATCTAATACTAGGTGATGCTTATTGTAAGACACATTCTAAAAAAGATTTATGAGCCTTAATTCAAGACTTGGAGGTAGTAATTATATATTTTTAATATTGCTTCATTTAAACTTATTAACCTTCAGAGAAAAAGTAATGCAAATTTATTTTTTATTTAAATATTAATAAAAGTTGAAGTTTATTCTTTTCTCAAATAAAATTAATGGTTTAATATTTATTAGTAGATCCCAAGATATATTTAGGGACGCAATCCATCTTCGATCATTACTGCGAGTTCTAACTAATTTCAAACTTGATGATACATCAAACGAAGAATGCTGTTTTCAAGCAATCACATTCAGAACAGTTCAGATGTTTGAGATAGAGCAGGCTTAGTTTATGTGTCACTGTCAACTCCTTTCTCTCTTCTGTATCTGTTGCAATTCAGAATCTTGATACTATTGACAAAATGTGGAGCTTAAAAAATTGATTAAACCCTTCTTGGTATTGAATGTCAATCTCAGACACACAAGGGGACTTTTTCTTAAAGGGGAGATATATTCCTCAATTGTTATGATGATACACGTCTAACCACCTTGCTAAAGCAATCACATTTCACAACAATAAGTAGCAAGACAGTCTTAGAGGAAAGCTGCAAACAAGAAATTTACTGTGCGTGTAACACAACGCACTTGGGTTCACAAATACAAGCAAGAAAGTATCTCTTAGACAAAGACCACATTAATTAGACATGCTCTCGTAGCATATTTAGTGACAGCTCAATAACTATGCGTAGGGTACTAATATGCTGGGAAAGCCTTCATTTCTTTCCACTCTTCTTCAGCCCAGAACCTCCAAAGGCCCCCTTTTGTTGTGCCTTGGATTTCAGCTCCCTTAGTGCCTGTTTCAAGCATTCAAAAGAAGTGAGTTTGAATTGGCACATTAACAACAAATCAGTTTGTAAGTACAAAATTAGAGATACAATATCGAACCTTTTCCTCTTCCTTTTTCTTCTGAAGGTTAGCCAAATCAACCTGCAAAGTACAGATATAGATACAAATCAAATGTAAGATCCCAATAAACAATAACAACAATGACAAGCCTTATCCCACTAGATAGGGTTGGCTACATGCATGACATTATTGTACTCTATCATCAACCAAACTTTTAAAAATATTGTTAACTAACATCTCTTTCAACAACATCTATAAGTATTCTTTTTTATCTTCCTTTATCCCTCTTTATAGAGTTCAAGATTATTTGTTCCACTTTCCTCACCAATGCCTCCCATGACTTTCCCATGACTTTCTCTGTACATGTCATATTTGAATACAAGCTGTCTGTTTGTGTCAGTAAATGCATCAGGGTATGAAATTGAAGACATGTTACAACATAAACGGATAAGTGAAAGTGCATAGCAGTTTTCCATGTGTAATGAATGGAGACCATAGTCCAGACCTCCATCAAAAACTAAAGACCCTAAAATGAGATCACCAAGTAACTTCCGCATGACTATTTGCATGAAATCCCAGTTTTAGCCGATGAGATCAGAGCTGGCACTAGCAAGTATTGATCTTCCAGAATGAGGTGAGATTGAACAGTTTGGTCCACATCCCTCTTCCTTACTTCACTGGTCTTAAGAGGCACCTTTTATGACCCAAAGAAGGTGCAAATTTTAGAACAAAGTGACGAATTAAAATCAGTTGCCTAGATGAACTCTCTTTGATAAGATGAAATGGGTAATAACATGGTCAACAACAATCAGTTCATCGCCCAATGATTAATCTAGAAAAATTACATGGAAGAAACGTATAGAAAAGAGGAGCAACATAAACATGCCGTATATTCCCGATACGGAGTTAAAAAATATAAGTCCTGGAAAAATCCTTTAATACTTCAAGAACATCAGCTGCAAGTCTATAAAAATAGATCAAGACTTCACAATTAATAACAACATATTTTTCATGCAATCTTAACCAACCCCAAACAAGACATCGTTCTGCTATTTCTTCCAACAGCTTTCATTACTTTCTAAAGGAAGCATATTACCCACCGTCTAATAATTTTATCTATCTAATACCGGTCAATCAAAAACGTAACTCGACTTATAGATTTCTATTCTTTTAGCCATGCTAATCAAGAAACCAGAGTTTAAGAGCAGCAAAATCCTTTAGATCGATGAAATACCTCGTCGTATTCTTTCTGATCAGACTTGGGTTTCTTCAAAGGCTTGGCTTTTCCACCTACACCGAAATATTAATCTCAGACGGAAAGAAAAATCAAGGTTCTAGGGAACAGATCAAAACACGAGAGTTTCATAGATCGAAAATAAAGGGGGAAAGCACAAGTTCAAAACATAAGAAGCATCCGCCGAATCGGAGAATCAGATGATTCCAATGACCGACATCGGCGAAGGAGCTACCTTGCTTGGACGACATGGTTGCGATGCAGAGCTAGGGTCCGGCCCAAATGCAGAAGCAAGAAAACTTTTCTCAAGCCCCGCAACCTTACCCCGTCCCACAATGGCCTCTCGCGGATTCTCACCGCTTTATATTTGTGCCGATCGCCAAAAGTAAAAGCGAGAGGCCCCTTCTCGTTCATAAACGAATAAATAAATAAAATAATTTTAGTTAACCGCTTGAAATGGTGGATTTAAATTTAAATTTTAAATTTTAAATATTATATTTTAAATATTACATTTTAAATTTTTGCATTTAAAATATTTTATTTGAATAGTTTAAAAATTTTTAAAGAGTTGAGATTTAAAATAAAAGTTAAAAATGGTGAGTTTATATTCATTTTTAAATTGGTAAGAGACACGAATCAGATATGAGAAAATATATAAGAATCATAAAGATATTAATAATAAAAATATAAAGACATGAGATATTTGAAGTGATTAAAATTTTAAATAACTAAAATGTAGAGTAAATTTAAAATTAAAAATAAATTATAATAAAAAATAAATTTGAATTTGAATCTATAATTTTTTGTATATTCAAATGAGGGATTTGAACTTCAAATCCAAACCTATAATTTTTTACGATTCAAACGAGAGATTTGGTTCAAATATAAATCTCAATCCCTGTCAATTAAAACATTAAATTTACAGGGATTTTTAATTTGGGAACAGAGTATATTAAGTGATATTTGTAAATATATTCCCCCAAAACCGTTAATTTTTGTAAACAATATTGGATTAAAAAAGGAAGAAAGAAGAACAAGAAGGGGAAGAAAATCAAATAAAAGTCAAACCTTCAACATCAAATTCATTCAAAGGCGGAGTTGATGCTCATGCCGTATAATGAACCATCTCCTATCTCCTATATGATAATCATGTTCATGTCAACATGTCTCTACCATATATTTCTAGTACTGGATTAGATTAAGCATTAGTGTTGAATTTGTTCATTTATAATTAAATTAAGTACTCTTTTAATCCTATTCATAAGCTCATTTTAATGATTTTTATTACAAAACCTATGTAAAAATTAATAAACTTTTTATGGCCCTTTTCTAGAATTACCTTTTACAAAAGAAAAGGAAGGAGGGAGAGACTGAAATCATTTTATTATTGTACTTATGTAAAGACTTTATTAGTAGACAATCTATAAGTATTTCTATAATCATTATTTAAATTTAGATATATGCTTTAGGCTTGGTAAGCTCTCAAAATTTAACTCATCTAAACTTTCTTTTATAAAAGACAACAAGAGAGAGGGGGTGCATGTGTAGAGAGTAGAATTTTTTTTTTTTTTCCCCTTAACCTTTTGGCTTGGATCTATGATATACTTCACTTGTTTGGATTTTTTTTTATGAGGACAAAATTTTAACCCCATGTTTGAACAGAGGGGAAGGGGAGTCTAATGAATTTGATTTCATAAAAAAAATGGAGTTATAAAATTTTACTAAAGAAAAGATGAAAATTAAAAAGAGTAAAGAAAATTAATTAAAATCTCCTAACCCCACTTCTCTATTTCGTTTAATTACCACAAAGAATGAAAAAAGGTTGCATGAAATCTTAAAATAAAAGGCGAAGGTGATGCTCTTAAGCTTTGGTAAATTCCTCAAATAAGTCTGACAAGAAGAGACAAGAATAAAGAGGGAATCCCCAATATTCTCTTCTTCTTTGATCACTTGTTCCCTTGAGCGACATCTACCATCATTCTATAAAATTAAACTAGTTTTACAAGCTATTAATTATAAAATAATTCACTTTGTAAATTTCATTGTTCTATTAATTGAATAGATCTTTTTAATTAAAAAATTAATTATTCCATCATTAGTAACTTATATTCCAGAAAATATAGCATCGTCATTACGTTTATCGATATTGATTTTTTCTAATAAATTGGATATTTAATTACGGCTCCATCAATTTGGCGACAACACTCTTCTCCCAAAAAAGAAAAAAACTTAAGATCATCTATCATTAAAAAATTAGCAAATTATGGGCCTATTTAATTGAGTTCCTATATTTTGCTTTCAAAACTGTTTAAGATACAATTTTTAAAATTATTTTTCAAAGCAAAATAAAAAATTATTAAATTATGTTAATTTAAAAATAGTGTTAGAATTAAAAAATGGACAAATAGTGATAGTGATCAATGATTATAAATAATGGTGACTTATGATATTAATTGATGGGTTAATGTGTAAATTGGACCTTGAAATAGTACGCAAAAAGCACCCTAGATGTTGAATTTTTAAAGAGTGCAAGATGAATCATAAACTTTTGAATTCATAATAAATTACTCCCACTATTATCTTTTTGTCAAAACTATTATTGTTCACTATAGGGCCTAGTCAAAGGCTGACATAACAGTTCCTTATTGATATATCATTTGTTAATTAGTATCACAAACCCTCAACTATTACATGAGTAGCATTCTGGATCCTAAACTTTAAATTTATGAACAAATTACTCCTATCATTTATGTATAGAATATTGACTATTATATAAATTAAATTAGCCTGAGTATGATCCGCTGTGATGAACGCATTGTTGGCGGCGACAAATAACTCATAATTTTGTGAACTTTTTTTGCAATGTTTTTCAAGGGATTGATATATCAAACTTTTGTATACTCTATAATTTTAATTTAATTTTATTTTAAATAATATTTATTTATTTAAAGGGTCAAAACTTGGGATCCCATTTGGAATGCATAAATCTGCAAATTCTAACCTGATTTGACCTTCTCCTCTATCATATAGCGTTGTCTTTCGTTTGCCGAGTCGTTCTCTTTCACCGCCAACCTTTGCTTTTCTCCATGTGTCGAGCAATTTTGCCCTGAATCCATAGAAGAGGATACAAGGTGTCCCTTTTTTAGGGCTCGCACGAGAGGCCAAAAGATCAGAATTCTGTATGTGTGTTCCCTTCATCTTTGACTGCTGCGTTCTAAAAACCTTGGATGAAGCCGCACCTATGCCTCTTCTCTCTGCATTTGTGCATGTCTCCTCTTCTTCAATCAAGGCCACTGAAGGGCTCTTTAAGGCTGAATGAAATGCTGGATCATTCAATGTTTCAATCTCCCTTATTATTCTTTTTTTTATTTTTTATTATCATTTTTTTGGATTTTTTATGTGTAAATATATTTTAAAGGAAACAATCAGATTTAAAAGAATTAAGAAGTTGATTCTCATGATTTTTTGATTGTTGAGATAATTTGGTAAAGAGATTTTTTTAAAAGATTTAAACAATATTTTCAACTCTATTTTTCAAAATTAATTTTGAAGAAAAATTAAATTTATTTATCTTCTTTATTTTTTATTTCAAAAAAAATTCTTAAAGGATTAACTTTTAATTTTGGTTAAAAAGAATTAATATTTCTTTTTTCTATTTTCAATCATTTTTTTAAATTAACTCTTGAAAAAGAATTAAATTTTATTTTTATATTTTTTGATTGTTTTAACTAATTAAAAAAATAAAATCCTAGTTAACAGGATAAGGATAAAATAAAATCAAAACCTTTTAAATTAATTTTTTTATCTTTTCATTTTATCTATATTATTAAAATTTTATTTTTTGGTTAAATTTAATATTTTTATTATGATAATGATTATTATTATTATTATATTTAAAATACATGAATAAAATATAGTGTTCACAAGTAGCACCTAATATATTAACAAGGGTTAATGTGCAAGATGGACTTTGAAGTATTACGAAAAAAATATCCTGAACTCTAAACTTTTAAAATGTATAAAATAAAGTAAATTACCCCCACCATTATCTTTTTGTTAACGTCGTTACTGTTTACCATACTATTCATTGTGGGCCCCAGTCAAATGCTAACGTGATAGTCCCTTACTGATGTATCATTTGTTAATTGGTGCCACATACCCTAAATTATTGTGTAAGTAGCGTCTTGGACCTTAAACTTTTAAATTTCGATCAAGTTATCCCCACCATTTATATATAGAATGTTGACTATTATGTAGATTAAATTAGTCTTAACATGATCCGCTGCAGTGATGCATTGTTGGCGAACGACCCATAATTTTGTAAAATGATGTTCCCCCCCTTTTTTGTAATGTTTTTCAAATGATTGATATTTCATACTTCCGTACACTCTATAACTCTGGTGTAGTTTCATTTTGAATAATGTTTATTTATTTAATGATAAAAATTTGGGATTCCATTTGAAAAAAAAGAGTTTAAGTTTAAGAGGATTTTATAAACGATGAATGCAAAAGCTGATGATTTTATCAACAAATTTAAAATCAAAATTAACCAATTAATTAAAATCCTCTGATATTTAAACTTATTTTAAAATAAAATCTCAAGTTTTCACCATTAAGTAAATAAATATTATTCAAAATAAGACTAAATCATAGTTATACAATATATGAAAGCATGTGATAACAATCGTTTGGAAAACATTGCAAAAAAGGGAATCATTTCATAAAATTATAGGTCGTTAGCCACAGCTAACGATGCATTCACCACAACAGACCATTTAGAAGCTAATTTGGTTTACATAATAGTCAATATTCTATACATAAATGATGAGGGTAATTTGCTCTAAATTGCAAAGATCAGGGTCCAAGACACTACTCACGCAATAGTTTAAGGTCTGTGATGCTAATTAATAAATGACATATTAGCAAAGACTCACCATATTAGCATTTGACTGAGCCCTACGTTGAATAGTAATGGCCTTGAGAAAAAGATAACGGTGAGGTAATTTGTTATGAATTTAAAAGTTTAAGATCATTGCACATTTTAAAAATTCAAGGTCAAGGAAACTTTTTACATAATACTTCAGGGTCTATTTTGTACATTAATCTAAACAACTCTTCAATTCTGCTAAAATTATTAAAAATTTATTTCTAATTTTAAAATTTAGACTTTTGAATAATTTTGAACACTATTAAAATATTATATCAAAGATTCTAAAATAAAAATTTATTAATTAAAATTTATTTTTAAAGTTTAAAGTATTAATTTATCCTCCTATCAAAGATATACAATTTATCCTCGTATCAAATTGTCCTACACACCCTCTCTTCAACATAAATAACATTAAATAATGATAGATATAAAAATAATTAATTATAATAAAAATATTAAACTATAGAGTGAAAATTACCAAATTATATCGAGAAAGATTTTCTTTATTATAAAATTCATAATTCATTAATTTTCGTTGTACATGCATGTTTGAAAGATTTTTTTTATACAACATATCTGGTTAGACATTAAAAAAATTACCAAATAAATATGTTTAAAAAAATTTAAATGATCAAATTTATCTTTTTATACTATGATAAAAATAATAAAATATCTGCACTAAAATTGTTTTGTAGTAACTTAAATAATTTTTAATAAATATTTAATTTTAAAATAGTGACATTTTAGTCTAATACTTGTGATTTAAAAATTAACTAACTATTGAGTGGATGGAAATTAAATCACTACTAGAAAACAGGCAATTTGTGATAGACTTTGTTCTTGATTTGCAATGGATTTTCCATCCCAAATATGTGACAAAAATGTGTATATCATGAATTTGCTCGTCACAAAGTTGAGATACTACTTTTGCAGTGGAATATTTGTCCTAAATTTAGGATGGATTTTGGCATCACAAATTTGTGACAGCAAACATTATCACAAATTCAAATTTATAATCTTTTGTGTATCCAAATAAAAAATTTAATCCAAATTTAAATTCAAATTGCTATTAATTCAAACACACTATAGAAAATAATAATAAATTTATATGGAGTGTGAATAAATACTAGAAGAGAGATTGAAATAAAGGAGAATGGCACCTAAGGCTTCCAAATGAGAAAAAATTATAATGAGGGCTCATTACAATTGAAAGTTCATCTATTTACGAGTGAGTTAATGAACCTGTACTTGTAAATAGATGAACCTTCAATTATATTGGACCCTCATTGTTTTTTTTCCTCCTTTGGAGCCCATACTGCCATTTATCTTTGAAATGATGAAGATGTTGCATGAAACCTTCAAAAAAGGTTTCTCTACACTATTTTCTTGTGAACTTTCAAAGCAAATAGTGAAATAATTAATCAAGCTAGCTAACTCCTATGAAAGAAAAGTCAAGCGAATTATAAAAAATAAAGGATATAACACAATGCACTCATACTTGATTAAGGAATCATATGCATGGAACACACATGTTTACTTTTATTTTTGAGTGGAAAAGCTAAGCCACACTAAGGAAGAAAAGTAATGAAAAGCAGAGATCGTAATAATGCATCTACATCTGACAAAAACTCGGAAGCTAAATTAATAAGCTTTAAACTTGGATTGGAATATCTGCTTGGCCGCGTGGTCATCCCATTCCAAATTGTTCCACCAATTTTCTGGTCCTTGGATGAGTGTCAACTTGAGTTTGGCAGAATTGGAATCAAGTGGTAACTTTTTCAGCTCTGGACAATCATATATTGTTATGGATTTGAGGGAAGGAAAAGGCAAGGTTGCCTTGTGGATGCTCTTAAGCTTTGGTAAAAAGCTCAATTCCAGCGTAACAAGAGACAAGAATAAGGACGAATCCACAATATCCTCATCTTCTGTTGCTTCTTCTTTTTCTTTTATCACTTGTTCCATTGACTCACATCCAAGAATGACAAGTTCTTGAAGGAGTGGAGCATGCCTGAGCCATGTCGCATGAGATACTGAACATGAATAGATTGCCACCATTGAGAGCTTGGTTAGATGCAACATGTACCGACAACAAAAGAATATTCCTTGCTTCTAATAATATTCAACAAAGACGACTTAATTTCCCGCAAGTGCTTCATTTTTTACATGCATGATACTAATAAATCGACATTCTGTAAATACCTGCCTTGAATAGAAAGGCTGCATGTACAACTTTGCAATTTGATTGAGTTGAATAATTTGCTGAGACTATCTTGACTCCTTATTCGTATACATAATTCTTCAATATCAGGTAGCGATTCTAGCTCTTCTAAAATGTTCCCTTCCCGATTAATCTTTGTCTTGTCATCAAGTCTAAACACTTTTAATTGTTCAAGACTTGATACCACTCCCATTGGAATATTCCATTCCATCACCTCGTATCCCCACAAGCTAAGAAACTTTAAATTTATCAAGTACAACAAGTTCATGAAATACTTTGCTCTTGGAATATCTTCCATTGGCAAAGAAAGATATTCCTAAGAAACTAAACCACCAATCTCTAGAAATAATCGTTCTCTAACTTCTACATCCAAGACTCGCAATCTCTTCATGTATTCAATATCTACTTGACAAAGTATATCGACATCACCAATTTCCAATAAAACTAGTGTTGTGGCATTTAGAGTATCTAGGATTTTCTGTGATTCCCAATAATTCATGATTGAAATTCTTGGCAAGTGTTTCATATTACCTTGATCATGTGATATCCAGAGTGCCATGTCACGGATCATATCATGCATTTTAATTGTACGATTCATAAAAAGATCATTTTCAACACCCTCTAGCAAGAACAAAAGCTTCCACTTTTCAATAATAGACTCCCCATAACCATGCATATCTTGTACACTCTTTATCATAGCTTTACAAAACATTTCTCCCACATCCATTTATCGATGAGATCAGGAACTAGAATCTCACAATCCTTTGGGTATAATGCACAATACAAGAAGCAACTTTTGTGTACTTCATCCAAACGATCATAACTAAATTTAAGGACAGATAATACTTTCATCTTCAAATTTGGTGCAGTAAAAGAAGAACTTGTTAATTTACTTATGAAATGTTCCCAAGCTTCCAATATCTTCACTCCAGCCATGGCACTTCCTACCACAATTAGCACAAGTGGTAACCTTTTATATTCTTTAGCCATCTTCTTAGTAAGCTTTAAGGTCTGACCTCAAAGTTTCCACGCCAACTTTCATTCAAAATAGCTTTGATGCTTCTTCCTCTATCAATATTTCTACCTTGAATGGTCTTTCACACTTTTGCATAAACATCTTCTGACCGCGTTGTGCATAACATTTTGCATTGAAAATTAGTCTCCTTTGGATGTGGCACTCCCACCATCAATTTCAGGTCCAATGTATCCCATATGTCATCTAATAATAAGACAAATTTCTTTTTTTCAAGGACTCTATATATCTTTGCTGCCTTGTCATCTTGATTACTACAACTATTCCAAATGCCATAATCAATCCCAACCTGTTTTCTAATATTATCCATGATATTATCCAAGTTGGGCTCTTTCAATACCACCACCCACATCACAACATCAAAATCCAACCTTCTCTTCTCAGGTTCATTGTTAATTTTCTTTAATAGGATAATTTTTCCCACCCCACCCATTCCATATAAACCAATAACACCAACATTCTTTGCTTCAATGCTATTCCACACCTTATCAACCATCAAATCTAATCCCACCACTTCATCTTGAGGCATCTCATTTGCTCTGAGTGGTACTTTGTGTGCAATTTTAAAATCCTTACCGAAGCTTTTCCCCTCAGTTGTTAGTTCATCCACATCCTTGAGCTTCTTAGCAATGATCTTTCCAAGCTTGTAGCTTGACATGCAATCCTTTGAACACCTTTTACTAAAACATTTGCTCTGAATTTCTTGGTCTCCTTGTGCTTCAATATCTTTTATTTTCTGCAGTGAATATAATTAAGATTGTTAATTAAGTGCACAATCTTCTCTTTACTTATTTGTGGGTCATGACCTTGTAGTAAGTAGTAATTAAATATATATACTTTTGAGTCATGTTTCCATGTGCACATGACATGATCTTTGCATATACATTCTAATTTCGATTTTCACTGTATTGAAACACGAAAAAGGAAACATTTTTTTTGCCGGCGTTCGCACAAATTCAAATACTAGAATTAATTAGTTAGAAAATATATATTATGATGCCATGAAATTGAAACATACAGATTCTAATGATTCCCAATTTCGTGTACTATTTTTATCTCCATGAGAGTTGAAATTAACATATTCTTTTTTATTCTTCCTTGATTGCATAAAAAATAAATACTTTATTCTTGAATAAATTGAAGTTATAAATATTTTATACATCGAACATAGAGAGTATTTGCTTATCATCGCTAATTAAGTCCATGTGACTTTACTTTCATAGAGGGAAATTAAAGTTCAAATCTAGAATCTAAATCAAAGAAAATTAATTGACAAAGAAAGGTCTTACAAATTCAAAGAAAAAGACATGTTAACAGGTAAATCATAACTTGAGAAATTACCTGTTGAAGGGTTTCAACTCGTTGCAGCCAAGCAGTGAGTTGATGTGATATTTGCATCTCTGGATTGTTGTCAGCTTCTTCAATTTGTGCTTCCACGTCTTTCTTAATGTCTTCAAGCCTTCTATTCTGATCTTCCAGCTTCTGCAGATTGTTTTCCAAATCAAAGACGAAATCAGCCTCTTGTTTGACGCAGCCACAAAAACACTTGGCAGCTTCCCTTATGACTCCAACAAAGGAAGACGGATCCATTTTAGTGTCGAGCATGAACAGATCTGTGAGAGATGATTAGGCGTGGAGGAAGACTCAACTGAGAGAGAGTAAAGTTCCCTTGGATGTGATGCTGAGAGAGAAATAAATGCATACTAGTTCTGCAAGAATTTTGGATCCCAGTTGGAAGACATGTTGCTCAGTCCATGTTACTGTCAAGTGTCAAGTCATCTCTCAATTTTTCCCGTGAAATTCACAGGAGGCTCAGAAAATGTAACCTTAAAATTATAATTTTTTAAAAAATATTAAAACACTACTATAATCTATACATATTCAAATTACCAAGAATTTAAAATCATAATTTACAAAAAGGTGATTTAGTTCTAAATGGATTTTTGTCCCTCAATGGTGGTGGAAATGATTGGTGTTATATAGGGACCCTACTTATGTAAGGAAAGAAATTTTTTCAAGGTGAATATCTACTACATTGAAGCAATTAACTTAATTATCAAAGGATGTAATGTCAATTATCCTTTTAAAAATATTATGGAGCAAACTAAATTTTTTTTCTTTATGAAAGATCAAATTGAGTTAAATCATGTGCTTAGAGATGATAACTGAGATGTTGATTATCTTGCTAGAATATGTGATATTTTAGAAGTTAATTTTTGTCTTTTAATCATCATCCATGTCTTGATTTTGGTATGGAAGATGATGAAAGGGCACAGGTTTTTTTTTTTTACTCTTTTGTTTTTGATGCATTTTGTTCCCTTTATTTAGTTTTGTAATTTAGTTTCCATTTCAAAAAATAAAAAATAAAAAGGTGAAGATGCATTTTTAGTTGAAGTTGTTTTGGAAGAGCACTCAGTATATTAAAATATTTTGTGTTAAATATTAGATGATTTAATGTTAGGGTATTAGATATTTCAATTTAATTACTTAAAGGGCAAAAATGTTACTTAAAATATATTAGGATGTTAAGTGCTTCTCAAAGCACATTTTAAAAATAGAAATGTACATTTACCCTTTATAAAATAAAGTTTGTATTATTTTTGAATATATTTTTTAAAAAAATAAAATTGAAAAGCATGCATGTAATCATAGTTTATTTGAGTATTTTTTAAGAAAATATGATATGATATTCATGATTAATTTTAGTATGGAATAGGAGTGTTTGTATTTTTCTAAAAAAAAATTATAATTTTAGATTCATAATTAATTTTAATTTATAATATAAGTGTTTGGATATATATTCACAAAATCATCATTTTACTTGATTTTTAATTATACTCAAAATTAATTTCAATTATTAATTAATTTTATAAACAAAGTCAATCATTTAAATTAATTTTAACCATAATCAATTCTATTCTGGCCCAAAAAAGGCCCTAATCAATTTTATCTAACTTTAATCTCAACACACCCAAGGTGGTAAATTTTTTTTTATTCGGAAATATCAGTTCGGTCCATCACAAATATAAGATTTTTTAGTCCCAAATTTATAAAGACAATCCATAAAACTCAAATGTCTTGTTTGCCAAACTGCGTCAAAACCATTCCACGAAGAAGTACTGTGTAGTGTGTACCCCCATCAAAGCTCACCGTAGCCATCATGCCCAGCCAAGAACGCCATGGAACCAGCTTCCTTTATAGGACCCATGATTATGGAAGTCAAGACTTGGACCATTTTACCCCCTCCCACCCTCTCACCCCACCTTCCCCACCTCTCTCCCGCGACGTTGAGTCGTAGACTGCCTTCTATCATCTTCAACAAAGATTTGCAATGCCACTCTTTACTCAATTAAGAGAAGATTTGATTCATGGTTTTAATTTCACCCATGAAAGTCTGCGTAGATTTGGTTCAATTGCTTGTTCGAAAATGGCTGTCTGCTCCCTGATAAACATGTAGTTGATTTCTGGTTTTTCTCTTGCTGTAAATCGAGTCTAAGCAATTTATATCTTATCACTTTTTTTTTTTTTTTCCAAATGAATCATTATTTTGTGGGGAGACATAAAACAAAGTGAAAGAATGGGCGAGACCAATGTTGTAACTTGCAATAAGGATCAATAGTGGGGTAGATTATTTTTGCCTTTCAACTTTGCTTCGAAGAAGCAACTGAACTCAAATATTTTATAATAAAAAATATTAAAAAATTTAATGTGAGGCTCACTAATAATAAACAGAGACGGTGAGTTAATGATAGAGCCGTCAATTAAAATCAAATTCATCAGGCTAGCTTTTTTAAGTTCAAAAATAAAAGGGCCGGCCTTTTAGGATTAGGGTCAACCCTTTTAAGCCCTCTTATATTTTTTAAAATTTAATATAAAAAACAAACACTAATACAAATACATTATATACTTAAAGAATTAAAAAAACTGAAAAACCTAGCTTGCCCCCTCATAATCATAAAACTATGTGATGTTGCTAGTAAAGTTTAATTGTTATTAATATTGATTTTGTAATGTTGCTACTTTTGATTAGACTTAATTTGTTGTTGTGTGTATTATCTTAAAATTATTTTTTAAAACTTAATATTACGTGTAATAACTTTTTTAAGATTTTAAATATGTTTTTTATATTTTTAAATTAAATATATATATATATATATATATATATTTGTAGGGTGCTGATCCAGGCTGGCCAAAAGGAAATCCCAAAATGAAATAAGGTTTAACAAGACCAGTCCATCTTGGCTTTAATCCTTTCAGGGCCGACACTAATTGATAGCTTTAGTTAACAACAGAGAAGAAGAGAATGTTTAACGTTGAGAAGATACAATTCATCTATAATTAAGTTTAAAGTGTGGAGTGATTTTTTGAATAAAAATAACCTTTAATTCATCACATTATCAATACTATATACTCATTGAGATTGAGAGCCATAAAAATTATTGTATGGTTTTTCACTAGTTGTGGAATGAAGTGGAGTATAACTGGAACGCATGACTTCCAATATATTTCATTATGCTTTCTCCTCTGCGTTTTTTGTTTTTGGTTTATTGAATAAAACTGAATATCATTTATAATCAGAGCAAAACTAGAAGCTTGTAATAGACTACAAGAGAGTCAAACTCAATCATCAGACACCCCCTTTTAGCAGATTAAGGTGGTGGATGATCACCTCTGCGTATTTTTAAGAATTGCATCATATCAAACATAGAGTATTCAGAAAAATAATAAAAAATCAGAGGTAATTGACAATAATGCTGACGTGGCTGTAGAGTATGGGCAAAGTAAATACAGATGTGCAGGTAAAGATTTTCGAGTCAACAAGACGTCGGTGGGTGTACAATTAGTTGGGGAGACGAGTTTGATAACCGTAGGTCAAACAAAACTCAAAAGGTCTCTAGGATTCAACACCACGTGCTTATATAATCCACGGCTACCAAATCTTTCAACTAATATTAGTGAGCTTGGGCTTGGTCTTTTTTTAGTTACACCGAATTGGGCCACTCTTCAAGCCCAGGCCCCGTACTGGAGTTGCATCTATTTGTGTTTGAATCATTTTTAATTTAAAATATTTAATTAATTTGATACTATGACTTTTTGGCCAAATGAGATTATTTTTTCTTAAATTTGTGAAGAGGCTGCTAGCCGTATTGAGTTTTTTTTTTTTTGCACTTAACTGTTTCATGGCCGGGACACTTCACCCCTGGCCATTTATGTCAAATCCAGGCATTCATTCATGTTAAATATGTATTACCATATCTATCTCCTCATTTTTTTAATAAATATTCTTTTTAATTAATCCGGTCCCTTGAAGTTATTTAGTTAAATCTAATAAGATAATTCAGACTAGCATGCATTATTATTTTAAATGGGTCAATATTGCACAATCTAGTCTAAACTCTAAAACATAAATTAAATCACACTATTAACAAATTGTTATGGGAAGATGTCATAAATAAACACACACACACACAATCCTTGTAGGGAAGGTGTTATATAGTTTTTAAAATTATACACCTATTTATCTTTATTTAATAAAATGTCTCAATTACGTAATTTTTTTAATTAAAAATATTTTAAAAATGAAAATAAAATGCTTTTAAAATATGTAAATAATAAATAAGTACTTCAAAATGTGACAATTATTTTATAGTCTCTTAGGACTAGATCGGCATTTTGATTTTTTGTGAAATGATACATTTGCCCCATCCCCCCCTCTCTCTCTCACCGCTCTAAATTGTCTAGCCAACAACTGGAGGAAAAATAAGATCTTTCTAAACTTTTCTTGTTCCGTCAATTCCACCAATTGTTTGATCTCCATCCATAATCTCATCCCAAACACCTTCTTCAAAGACCCCTCCTCCTCAAGACTGATTTAGACTACACCTATCATTTCAATTCATCTCTAAGGAACAAAAGAAAATTGTACCAGTAGCACCATATCCATTAGGTCACTCTTTTGCCCCTTATCATTTTTTTAATATAAGGCCGTGAAAAAAGAGCCATGCAAAAGTTACAGAAATCTTATCATATCAAATTTCAAGAAGATTTTGTATTTTGTATTTTGTAGACAGTTGATTAAAAATAACAAGGTTTAAATTGTCCTGAGTTGCTTGGCATATGAGCATATCAACTGCATTTGTTAGCTTTGATTGAATAAAAATATGATCAAAAGTAACCATTCAATTTTTCATTACAAACTCCTTAATTTTCTTAATATTTTTTGGTAGAGGATGAATTTAAAAAAAAAAATTATGCTAGATGAGTGAAAAGGCTTCCATAGGATCAATGTGAATATTAATTCTTATAAATTTTGCATTCTAACATTGATGAAGACTTTCTAAGATACTCAATAGTTTAGTCACAATACTAAGGTGATAGTCGAAATATTTTAAGAATCCCATCATCCAATTTCCTTTCTCATCACATATGACGCTGCCACAAGAGCTTATTGAATTGTTGATATCAAATCTGATCTATCTTATTTCTAGAAGGCTTCAGTTAACTTCAAATTTAGCCCTGCTCTTATTCAAAATATTTTCTCTTGATTGAATCTTCATATCATTAATTACTTGTTAGGTGCAAAAAAAGCAATGCTTTTATCATGGTTGTCCTCTTCGTAATAAATCTTCTTACATCGCGTTTTTCATATGGCCCCTCATTTTACAAGTGTTAATCAAAAACAAAACTCTATTGTCACCAATGATAGATAAGAACTGCATTTTGAATTTTTTTTCCATCGTAAATAATTTCTTTCAATAATTTTGTAATCTCTCATTTGTTGAAGGAGAAGGGGCTACAAGGTAGCCACGGGTTAGCGATTAAATTATTACAGTCGGCAATTGAAAATGTACACAAACATCAAACTAAAGAAGTTGAAACTGCTCAGCGGAGCGCTTGGCCTTGCAATAGGTGGTTTTCGTCGTGTTCAAGGGGACCACATGATGCCGTGAAGCCGAGAAAGAGACCAACTTCTCCATAATCCTTATGGTTTGCACAGAGGAAGAGGACATGAGAGAGAAGCCACGGTGAAAGAAAGAGGTGAAATGGGGATAAATATGCCATTTTACAAAAACTAAAATGCCAAACAAGTCCCAAAGAATTACATAATAATTATCAAATTTTGGGGTACAAATTTTTTATTTGCATATTTTGAAGGTAATTTGTTGTCATTTTCCCTAATATTTTTGAGAAACTTTATTAAAACATCTTAAAAAATTAAAAATGCTTTATATTTTTTTATATAATTTTTTTTAAAATGTCTTATAATATTAAATGGATAAAATATTAATTTTACAAGATTTGGTCGGTTTAATAACATTGGTAATCAATTTTAGTGGTTAAAATTATGATTCTATAAAAGTATATCCAAACACTTTAAAAATATGAGTCTTAGTCTCAAATTTATAAGAATGATCTAGAAAACTTAAATGTGTAATTTGCAGTATTTGCAATTGTCTGAAAAATATTTACATCTTATTCCCTCATAGGGTGCTTTCTAGAAGGATTATTCAGTCTTTTATATAATACATTTAATATAATATTAATTATATTTTTTAATATTATTTTTATTTAAACTCATTAACTATGAATGAGAATATAATATAAAATTGAAGAGATTTCAAATTAATTAGGTAGGGGTAAAATTAAAAATTTAGTATATCTTCACACAAAGTTAATGATTTAACTAACTCTTATTAATTCAAGTGAAGTAATTAAAAATACTTTATTATAAAGACAAAAAAAAGTACTCCTTTAGTCCTTATTATTAGGGGTGTTCACGGGACGAAACGAGACCAGAACACCCCTATCCCGTGTTCCATCCAAAAAAAAAAGATCGAAATTAAATTTTAGTTTCACGTCCTGTCTTGTCCTGAAAGTCATTCCATTTCATTAAGAATCGAGATGAGATCGGGATGGGACTGAGATGTCCCGCCGTCCCAATAAATCGGACAGTGTCATAGAAATATCTGGATAATAATATTATTAAATTTTAAATTATATAATTTATTAAGTTTAAAATTAATACAACACAAGTATATAAATCACAATAATTTAAAGTCAATTATTGAATTATATTAATTACAACTACACATTATGATAGCAATTACAAGTGATCTTAAGGCTATAAGAACAACAACAATAGACAAGTCAAGTACAACATCGAATCATTATTCTTCTACTTTAGTTGAGATATGCTAAATTAATTACTCTTTCAAAAATAAAATAAGAAATATAATATAAATAAAATTTATTAAATAGATAGATATAAAAATAAATTATATTAATATAATTAATATACTATAAAGAAAGATATTGTCATGTTTACTCTATATTATTAAAATTATCAATCTAAAAAATTTTAGCTTTATATAAGAATTGCAAATATTGAAATTATAAATTGATATAATCAATATAAGTATAAATTATATTAATATATTTAATGTATATTTTTAAAATAAAAAATAATACGTATAATATTTGAGATGGGATGGGACATCCCGATGGTAATTCAGCGTCTCGTCTTGTTCTGGACCCCTTTCCTGTCTTGTCACACAAAGTCCTATCCTGATTATTTTTGGGTCAGGACAAGACTTGCCCCGATATGATAGGGACGATACCAAGCTAATCGAAATGAGTACAAGATGAACACCCCTACTTATTATAAGACATGTTTAATCAGTCCACGTATATTTAAAAAAATTGGTATTATAAAATAGTGATACATGCCTTTATTTTTATCGTTGACTTTAAATAATAATACAATTATATTAAATACATTTACGCTAATCAAGAAGGGATGAATTTAAAAAAAATAATTTAATCACTACAAGTTGTCTTATATTTTAAATTAAATATTACTTCTATAAAATATCTTATGAATAAGATGAGAGGAGGTATGTTTTAGCAATTTTAAAACCTAGCTTTTATTAAATGAATCATTATTTCGTGGGGAGGCATAAGGCAAAGTGGAAGCGTGGATGAGGCCGATGTTGTAAGTTACAACAAGGCCCAATAGTTGGGTGGGTATGTTTTTAGTAAAAAATTTGTCACCATTTGAAGGGTAGTTAGCTTTACCTCTCCCTGCCACCACCCCTCTTTTTCTCTTTACTTCTTTCACTTCCTTCCTTGCTTCCTTGATCTCCTCGCTTCCATATTTTCCTCCACTTTGCCTTCGCCACCGCCATAACCATGGTTTGCCCTCCCTCCCTCTCTCAGATTGAGACACGTTCTATTCTCTGGTGCCTGTCTCTGATATTGATGTCTCTTTCTGTGTGTGGTTGTGTGTGACAGCAGATATCGATGCCAGTTCTGATGCTGAGGTCCATGTTGACTATGCTGAGAGCACTTGTGCGTGAACCCGCCGCCACAGTGACCACCATCCTCTTCTACACCAATCTCCTTCCTCGCCATCTTTACTTAGAGCGATCTCTCCGCCCAGACCTTCTTCACCCTCACAACTATTTCTTCCATCTTCTTATCAACTTCCTCACCTGTCTCTGGTACCTACTCCATCTCTACATATCCCTCTTCATCCCTATGAGTCTCTATTTACTTTGACAATCTATTTGATGTTTTTCACTGATGACTTTCTCTTTTGTTTTCTTCAGATCAGAGCTACGAATGAGATCAGTTCATGAACTCATGAAACTCAGCGTTGAGCCTCACACATGTTTATCGTACGTTACTTGTATCACAAGAATAATGGGAGCTTCACTGATTATAATAAGCAAGCTGAAAGCTTCCTCCTCCTTCATATATATATTCATTATTATTCGTTCTTATTATATATGCAGCGCATGTGTGGAAGATAGGATATTGAAGTTGTAAATTTGTCAGTGTAGGAACTGAATCTAGCTAGCTGGATGGTTGTTAATTGAAGAGAAGGTCCGATCAAATTTCAGGGAATTATCATATCATCAATATTATGCATTGAGCTAGATTGAGAGCCAAAATTATTTGAGGATTTATCACGTAATTTATGTATGCACAAGTGTAATTTGAACATGACTTAAATTCCAAGATACTACTTTCTTTTTTTCCATTATTATGCTTTGAAGTACTACTTTAATCTTTAATAGATAACTTTCCAATTTTATCATTCTTTTAAATTTATAATCATAATAAATTATTGTTAACCAATAATCACCATAAAAAGTTTCCAAACATCCTTTATATTAAGGACGACTGGAGGGAGTGTCTCAACGCAATTTTTTAAGAATTACATTTCACATCAAGCATGGATTCAGAAAAATAATAAAAAATCAGCGGTAACGACAATAATGCTGACGTCACTGAAGAGTATGATCAGAGTAAATACCAGGGCACGTTTCGCCCTCATCAAGTGCTCATCGTCCCAGAATTAATCAGGACAGTTGAGATTAAACTATATTTTTTTAAAAATAAAAATTTATCAAATTTTAAATAAGTATATTTATTTTCAATCATTTATATTTAATTAAATATGTCAAAATTTAATATTAATTTTTTTATAATTTTTATAAATTGACCATACAAATTTATTTTATACTATTCAGATCAAAATTTTTAACTTGTCATATTTTCAGATTTAAAACAGTTCAAAATAAATCTATATGGTTAATTTATAAGAATTATAAAAAAAATACTATTTAACTTAGACTGACATAATTAATAAATTTATTAAATTTTATAATTTTTTATTTTTAAAAATAAAAAAGTAGTTAAATAGAAATCATTCAAATTTATTCAAATTACTTTAGGGGTGATCTGAAGACAACGGGACGTGCTCCCGAGCAACTGCAGGTGTGTAGGTAAAGAATATTGAATCAACAAGACGTTGGTGGGTCGTGGGCGTAAAATTAGTTGGGGAGACGAGTTCAGTAACCGTAGGTCAAAGGTCTCTATGATTCAATGCCACGTGCTTATATTTTATACTTAAAAAATATAAACTAAATTTTTAAAAATTTAAGAACATGATCAATTTATATTGACATATAAAAAATTTATTATTAATATATAAAAAATTTATTATTAAAAATTTTAAAATTTACAACAGATTTATTGTTTATATACAATGATATATCATTAATAAATATAACAAACTAATCATAATATAAAATATAATAAATGTTGGATTATTTGTTTAGTTTGATCCTGTAATATGAATTATTTTTACAAAAGCCTCTTTTATATTATTATGGCCACGTGCGATTATTTTTCTTAAATTTGTGAAGAGTCTGCTTGCAGAATTGAGTTTTTCCCCATGCTTCACCCTTGGCCAATTTTTTTATTTTTAATACGACCCTTGGCCATTTGTGTCAGACCTAGGCACTCATTCGTGTTAAATATGTATTACCAGATCTATCTCCTCATTTTTTAATAAATATTCTTTCTAATTAATCCAGTCCCTTTAAGTTCTCTAGTTAAATCTAATAAGATAATCTAGACTAACATGTATTATCATTTAAATGGTTCAATATTGCATAATATAGTCTAAAACATAAAATTAAATCATACTATTGACGAATTGTTATGGGAAGATGTTATAAAAGACACATACACACCCAATCCTCGTAGTTGTTGGAGCTTAGCTGCATTGTGCCTGCGCAAGTTCAATTGTATGCTTAACATTTTTTCGGTCATGAATCTGTCATTTTCTTAGAATAAGGGTCACACTACTATGAAATTATAGGAGCGCATTTCTAAAATTAGAAGGGGAGCATATCAAATCAATAAAGTATATGAAACTTTAAAATTCATTAATTTTATTTAAAATTTAATAAAATTTTAATTTTATTTTTATTTAATATATATACTTTAATAACGTAGTTTTTTTTATTGATACTTAATAGAAGGTAATGACAAAAGTTATAATAAAAATAACTCATGTGGCTTATTCTTATAAATAAAATAAAAAATATTCTCTATCTACTATTTTATTAAAAAAATATAAGATATGTTTTTAAAAATTAAATGCTAAATATGACATTTTGTAGGATTTTAATTTAATGTTTTGGCAAACAAAAAAGGTGTAATTTATGTGCTTTTTGAAAAGTGTCCATCACTATATATTATTTTAAAATAAAAGATTCTATTAAATAAGAATAAATATAAAAAAAAATTATATTAATTTAAAAATAAATAATTATTTTTATTGAAAGATGAGATTGAATTAAAAATATTTATATTTTTTAATATAAAATTATATATATTATATATATATATATCTCATATTTTGGTTCGCTGGGAGATGCTGAGCATTAGTGCTCTTGCAATCAGGGTCTGCTTGTGAGCAGTTAACTTTGATCATTTCCCTTTGCTCCCTCAGTCAGTCCTTATATATAAAATATTGTAATTAAATTTTACATATCAATAAAAGTTTATTATTTTGTTAAACTCATATAAAAATATAATAATTTTATTTTTTTTTTTATTTTTAATAATATCATAATTAATATCATGATAGTTGTAAGAAAAATATGCATAATAATTTATTTTATTTTTCAAGACATTACCTAATCACTCAAAAAATTATTGCCACCCCTTACATGCAGAAACAAAATAAGTTTATAAAAAATACTTTATATATAGGGATGGAGGAAGTACACCTTTGAGGCAAAATACATATTCATCTCTATATATAAGAAGTCTTTTAGAATTTTTTATTTTAAATATAAAAAGATTGTTAACATTTTTTTAATGAATGAACCATTATACTTTTATTAAATTAAAAAATACTCTTATTATTTATTTAAAAAAATATTTATTATTTATTTATAATAATTAAAAGTAAAATTAAAATGTTGTTATGTTTTTAATTAGATGAATAAATTTTATTGATTTACGTGATTTAATTAAAAGTACGTTACATATAGAGACAAATGGGATATATACTTTCTCTCTTTTTTTTCCTGTTGCTTTTTCATTCCCTAGGCACATATATTTTACTGTTTGACATTGACTCGTTTACACTTTACATTCCCTCTACTGCATTGCTTTTATAAGTTGGCTTCAGTCTTTTTTTTCGGCCAGAAGTTGGCTTCAGTCTGCTACTATTTTCATTTAGTATACAAGTTAATGATTTTATTTGTTTTAATCCGCATCTTAAACTAGCATATGAGAAAACTGTAATAAGAGTCGACCTTCGGAACTCATTTTGTTTGATTAGAAGTTAGCCCGAAAATTCAAGATCCTCTCTCATGCCTCGCATGCACTATGTTTTCACCTATATATATATATATATATATTATTCTCTAATTAAATTAAATTGAAGCAATAGGGGACTTACCTAGAATTTATGTAAACATTCCACAAAGTATATGAATGTATATTCCTCAATGATAAATGATGCTAATTTGAATAGGTGATTAGACTAGAGAGGCACAAGTGAAATAGGCACCACTACAGAAAATGGCTGCGGGAATGTTCATATAGAAGCGTTCTTGCTTAAAAACGTTCTTTAAATATGATATGAAACATACCGAAACGTTTTTTTATGGAAAACGCTCTGATATGATGCGTCATACGGGAGCATTAAGTCTCATAAACTTTCCTGTAGGTGCTGCAATTTTTTTTTTTTAAATAAACTGAACTACGGGAGTTTTTGAGCCTAAAAAATGCTCTCATAAGGTGAAGACTTAACGGGAACTTTTTTAGGCCAAAAAGCTCCTGCAGGGCTATAGTATTATTTTATTATTTTTTGGCCATTTAAAAGTTTTGCATTAAGTCATTTGTTTTCCTATTATGCTGTTCATCAAATTGATCAAGCTCCCAACCCCGTTGTTGTCGAAAGTTTGTCTAAGGTCGCCGTAGTTAGCTCCTTGTTGATCGAGATCGTTACCGTCGCATACTATATCTGAAGTGTGGTTCTCACATTCAAAGTTGTCATCGTCCTCGCAGCCTTTAGATCCGTTCCAACTCAACGGTGACTCGAGTTTCAATCCATTTAAGCTTGCCTTCATCATCACATCTTGTCCGTTGAAATTACCTCCAACATCTTCTCAAAAAGCTCCAATAGGGTCCTATATGGGAACATTCCTTGAAAGAAAAGCTCCCGTAAACATCCTATGAGAGTGTTCATGAGCATGAAAGCTCTCTTATTGATAAGCCCACGAGAGCCTTTATAAATTTTAAAAAAACTCTCATTGGATACTGGAATGGAAAATGCTCTCGCAGGGAAGACTTATGACAGGAGAGCACCTACTTTGGAATGTTCAAAAAAAAAAAACACTCTGAAAAGCATAAAAAAACGCTTTACAAGTGTTCTTTGTTGTCAGGTAAAAAAAAAAAAAAGGCGATCTTTGTTGCAGTGAGGGGAAAAGTGGGCGTAATTAAGGTGATTGAATTTGAAATTTGAATCAATGTATGGCAATGTGCATGAACGTGACGTGTCATAATTGAACCTAAAAATTAAGTAAATGATCAAAGTTGGGGATACTTTTTGAATTTAGTTGTCCCAGCAGGCCCCACGTACTTTTTAAGTCAAAGCTCACAAAAATTCAACCTTGTCGGTGATTGCAGCCACGCACCCCCTTGTCCACTTGTCGCAACTTATAAGCCACATATATGCACTTTATAGACAACAAATAAATACAAAAAAATTCACCATGAAAAAAGTTACAAATTGTTCGGACTCCTTCGTTATCACCCAATTACCTAAATAAATACACATGTGCATCTAAATATGAGATATATTATTCACTATATATATAATAATAAGCAAGGACGAACCTATGTGTAAGGTAGGGGTTCATTACCCCACAAGGCTAGGAAGAATTACGAGGCAGTGATCCTAAATATTTCATTTGCCCCTCATTAAACATTTTAGTTGCCCCTACCCTAAAAAAAGATAAGAAAATTCATGTGCCTCCATAAAAATTTCACTCGTTTCCTAAAAGTTTGTTTAACCAAAATTTTATTTATGTGTTTTAACCTTAAATAACAAGAGTTTTAGAGAGAAGGGTGCAACAATTAGAAATAATTTTATTTGAGTTGTTAAATTAAAATTTTTATCAAAAAAATTATTTTATTCTACAACAAGTTAAGGTTTTTTGGCACTAAAAAATTTGATTATAGGCCAAATTTTTATCAATTATTAAACCCCTTTTGTTGGTCAAAAGAGTTAAGTTTTATTAATTAAAATAAAAGCAAAATTCTAATAGATATAATTTCTTTGTTGTT
>NW_026555823.1:0-49131 GCF_029017545.1 Prosopis cineraria | reverse complement strand
CTTTTGTTGGGTCCCGACGACAGGCCATGTGACTATTCAGACTAACTTTAGACTTCCATATCCATATCAACTGAAGATTGGTTTAGTTAATAAGGCGAGTACGTCATCAGATTTATGAGAAAAATGGGCCGTGAAATTGATTTTCTCTCCCCTCCATTATTGTACTAATGTCGCCATTGGTGCTCATTTTCTTCAAGTAAATTGCATGAACATTCTGGGTCATAAATCAGGACATACTAAACAAAAAAAAACGAAAAGCTATCTTAAAAAAAAAAAAAGAACAGAGAAACTCTCCCTTGTCATGGCTCAAAATTTAAAATAAGCTCCATAATTCACATTTTATCTGTCATATCTTGGAATCTTTAAAAAAAAGATCTATTTTTTGAAAAGTGACCATCCTTATAAATTAAAGAGTTTTTACACATTGTTTATGGTTATCAAGGTCAGTTTTCGTGATTTCTAAAAGTACTTTTAGAATATCTTAAAATTAAAAGTATCACTTAGTAGCAATAAAAGTAAAAATATATATATATATATCTTAGTCAATATTAATTATTAAGAGAAAATATGGATGCAGGTCCTTACAATTTTATTCAATTTTAAATTAAGTCCCTACATTTATTTTTATTTTATTTGATCTCTTATAGCTTAACAAATTAAATTTTTTTTATTCCCTAGAAGTTAAAATCCTTACATTTTTAATTTAAAAAATTAACTTGTATATCTTTATTAAATGATTATATGACTTTAGAATTAATTACATAATTTTCTAATTCAAAATTTATATAACAAGTTTTCTTAGAATTTTCATAAAAATTATAATAAAAATATAAATAGTGGATTAAATGAAGTTTTTTTATTTTGGGTGAAAGTATTAAATTAAATTTTCTACAAAGTCTAAGCCTATTTTTGTTTTATAAAATTTGATAATTCATTATTAATTTTAACATTTAGATATCCTATATATAATATATAAAACTAGAAGGGCTTGATTAAAATAAAATGAACTACAAAAATTTAATTTAAAATTGAATAAAATTGTAACAACTTACAAGTATATTTTTTCATTAAATTATATTGCTCATGAATCAACATAGAATTATGACCTTGAAGTAAAGTTTTTATTATTTAAAATATACTACTTTAAAACCACTCCCATTATCTATAGATATCTTTCACTGTCAGTCATTTTTAATATTCAATTAATAAAATTTATTGTCTTTATCTTTAAGTACATCAAGAATAAAATTAATTATTACTTTATAAAAAAATTTATTATCTTAGCTTGAGTTTTGAATGAGCGAATCATATTTAAAAGTTTTCATTGTATTTTGAAGCCAAAAAAAGTTCACCATCAATTCAGTTTGCACTCCAACATTAAAATAAATAGAAGTGAAATAAACCTAAAGAAAAGTATTGTCTACATTTTAAAAGAACAAGCACAACACTTTTTTTTTTTCATACCTAATTCTTTTTTTTTTTCACAGAGTCGCCCCAGCGAACATCATTTGCCTACTTACTTTACATTATTTTTATTGCGCACATCTATTTTTCTTTAAAAAGTAATTCTATTTAAAACCACAAATATCTTTTACACGAAAGATTCAACACTAAAAAAAATTGGCCACTAATTTTATAGCTTATGAGATGCAAGCTAAGCGAGAGCCGAGAGGTCATGCGAGGGTGAACTCCGAAAAATTTATTAAGGAGAGATGACAAAATATGTATGATTGTCGAAAAAAATAAAATTTATATATTCATTAATATAATATAAATATTTTAATGTATATATTTATCTTTAATTTTACACACAAGAAAATAAATATACAATTTTATTTTATACAATTTTATTTTAATTTTGCTTATTAATTTTTCATAATGTAAAAATAATTAATTATTATGTATACAATAAAATTTTAATTATTTATTTCTTAATATAAATTATTATTAAATTGGCACAAATTGCATCTACTTCATGAGATTGAATAATTTACATATATTCTTAGAATCAAAAGTTCTATTCAATTTAAAAACTTTATTATTTGCTAATTAAATTACTATTCATTTTTTTAATGATAATTATAATAAATAAATATATCAATACAGTAATGATGCTTAATTGTCACAAATTTTTTATATCAATGCAATCTAAATATATCATAGTAAAAAATTATTCATTTAATAAATTTTAATAATTTGGTCATTACAGAAAAAAAAATTTTAGAAGAACATATTTTAATCATAATATCTTAACTTTTGAATAAATAAGTTTATGATAGATATTAAAACACATGGTATTCAATATATCTTGAGATTTTTGTTGCAGCACTTAACAAAGTTTGTTAATAATATTTTTATAATTTTTTTACAAATATAAAATGAAAATAAAATTAAATAACACTAATATTTAAAAAACAACTGTAACATTATCTTGTTAAAAATAAATAAATTATATGATAATTATATATTTAATCTACTAATAAATAATTAGACTATATATATATCTATGTAAAAGATTATTATAGAATTGAAATAAAACTTATATCTAGCGTCTTAATGTTTTTATAATGTGTTAATTTAAGAAATTAAAAATATATAACTCTTATATTTAATTAAAAAAATTTAAAAAGCTAGGAACGCCGTGACCGTGCTCGTCTACCTGCCCCCACCCCTCTGGGTTACAGTCTGCCTTTCTTAGTGAAAAAAAAAAAAAAAATTGCATTGATGCGTTGAAGTCTTGAAGATGATAGTGAGCCAGCGTGCGGTTCAGTGGAGAAGAGATACACGGGGTGAAGAAGTCAAAATCTGGCATGGCAGAGCAGAGCCAAGCCACGTGCTGGTCACAGACTGAGACCGTATAATCCTGCATTTTCTGTCACTGCACACTGCCTCGTGATCTCACGTGTTCCTTACTTCATCCTAGCATTCCCCCACCCTCGTTCTTATCCGATCCCAACCTCCACCCAATCCCCTTCTTCCACCCGCCCACAGACTCTTCCCATAATTACTCGTTCCAATTGACATCGTTGCCCCCCTCTTCCTTCTATATTAATCCCGATTCGCGTCTGCCTTACTCGCTCTGTGTAAAGTGGTTGCTGATTAGTCATCCAGAAGATGAAGGACTCTGGCAAGAGCCTCAAATCAAACGGCAAGCCCTCGTCGGAGGTGAGGAAAGATCGGAAATCGGCGACGGGGATGAACGGATCGCCCAAGAAGGGAGGTCATGGAGGCAAGTTCACCTGGATCGGCCACGGCGGCTACTCGGAGGCTGAGATCGGACGCGACCACGTGGCCTTGGATGCGAAGGACCGAACTTTGAAGATCCGGAAGAGGTCGCCACTGCCTGATGCTGATAACTGGCGATGATTTGGTGTCTCGTTTGCGTAACTTCAGATTTGTATATATTTAATTATGACTTCTGAGAGATGATGGTGCATGCTTCTGGACTAATAAACTTAGACTGAGAGTAGATGAAGCGTTTCGAACACGTTTTCGGGTCTGGATCTGCTTAATGCTTGATCCGGTTGTAATCATGTTTCTTTGTAAATAGGATCAGATTCAACTGATGCAATCCGAACTGCTTTTGAAAATTTCTCTGCTCAGTTTTTCAGTGAGTCTCGTTATGTTGCAAGGTTTTTAGAAAATATGTTAAATTAATTAAAAAATTATAAACTGAAATCAGATTAATTGTTTTTGGGTTCCATATAGAAATGTGTTTTATTGATTTTTTTTTTTAAATCAATGCGACAATCCGACCTGCAGCTTTTCGTCTTCTTCGACATCAACTGCTCCTCTCAGGAGGTCAAGGTCGGAAGGACTCCCTTGTTCTCGTTCTCTCTGCATTTGATGGTTTTAGTGTGTTTTTAGGTTTGAAAAATTCGCAAGTTATAATTAACGTTAGGGCATAGCAATTGAGGGTAGGAAAAAATAATTTGATTTAAATTTATGTTTGAATGTTTTTTTTCTAAGTTAGTTAAACAAAAAAAAATTATTTAAATAATTTAATTTAAAATTAGTGGGGATTTATAATGACAAACTAATTTGATTTTACGGAAAAATATTAAAATAATTTTTTTAAAATAAGTACACTAATAAAAAAATTTCACATAATACAATTAGAATTATTTTTAATTATAATTTAGGATATTTAGATTCAGAAAACTGTGACAATATTATAATATATATTTTAATAATTATATTTAGGTTATATGTATTATAATATAATATTATAATTAATCTTCTACTATTGAATGTCTTCTCTTCATCTCCGTTCAAGGCTGCCCTTGAATCCCTGCTCCTCAATCTATTCCTCACCTCTTTCTCAATTTTATTTCCATTTCCACTCGTCGCACTCCTCTCTTATATTAGTCCTCATATTATAATTAATAACAGCTCATGGGTTTTAATCTGTTCCAACAACAGATCCGATCTGTCCTTGCAACAGAACGGGGCCTTGATCACGAACTTGCCATCCTTGTCGGCGATGTGAACTATCAGGTCGTTGACCTCCATTGGCACCTCTTGCGGACGGCGACGATGGCGAGAGAGAAGAGAGGCAATGACTATGCTTGTGAAGACTAAACCAAGACACAGCAAGGAGGATGAATGGGAGCTGAACACAAGAAAAAGACGAGCGATCGATTTGGTGAGGTCAGAGGATAGGAGGAGAGAGAATCTGACAATTTTTTAACGTTTAATATCCCCAGCGTTTCTAATGAGCGTTGCGCTGAAAACCATCCAAACAATCTTATAGCGTGTGTGGTACGGTGCCGAATCGATTTTTGGGCAAAAAAAATCAATTCTCCACAAAATTATCCAAACAGATCAATATTTTGGTTAATCGATTTTTGAGTCAAAAATCAATTTTTCCTCAAGCTGAGAATCCAAGCGTCGCAGAAAAGCTTGCCAAAAATGTTAAAAAAATTATAAAAAAAAGCTCAAGAAAAAAATTATAAAGAAGACACATAAATTAATAAAAAATAAAATTAAATTCTCTCTCTTTTCTTTTTTTTTCTTAACAAAATTTAAACTTTGCATTCTCCAAAAATTACTGTTTAGTATTAAAAATTAAATTATATAGTAATTTATATAGTTAAAATAATTTTGATTAAATTATTTAATATTTTATTATGTTAAAATTAATTTTAAAAAAACAGTATCTAAACAAATTACGTTATAATATAATCAATTATGATTATAATCTACCACTTAATTAATTATTTTCATAATCTATTATATCTAATTAAATTCAAACGTGCACATAGATATTATAATGAGTTTTTTACTCATGACCTGAGAAGTAAATCAAACATATCTTAAGTTGGCACAGTATTGGAAAAAAAACACTTTTTTTGTGTACAATGTTATCAGATTAATTAATCTGTGCCTATATATTTTATATTTTACTATATAATATAAAATTTATTAGAAAGCATTCATACCTGAAAGACTCAAATTGAGTAATTGCCCCATGATCTGGTTAAACAAATTTATGGTGAGTGTGCGATATTTTATTATTTGATTTATATAAATACACCAGCACATATCTGCGTTGATATAATAATGTGAAAGAAAGCGTGGGTCCCATTTTTGTTGCAAAAGCAAACTTGCTCGGAGGGAAAATACACAGTACTCGGATATCCATTATTCCTTTGCTTCCAATCCGGCCCATGGAAAGCAAAGTGTGTGGGTTGGAGCTTTGCTTTAATGTGGCCGATTTGTTTTGATTTCTATTAGCATTTGTCGGAGTCTATGCAATAAAGAGCTGGATGTGGTGGTGTCTTGAGGGATCATAATGGCTGCAGTATTGCGGGCTTCTGTTACAGTCTGGGATCTTCTTGTGCTTAGGGAGCAGAGGAATGGGCAGTACTGAAAAAGCTCCGATCAATATGGGACTTTGACTTCAAGAATGTGATATTTAGAATCTGACTGCAAAAATCTAATTGAAGAGATTGGTAAAGGAAAAATATCGACACCGGCACGTGCAGCATAGTATTCCTGGAGATTATTAATATGTTGAACTGGAAATGGACGAGAAGATACAGCTTGTTGATGGAGATCACAGTCTGGTGGCTGATAATTTGGCAAAGGAAGCGATTTCTTACTCTTCTTTGTTTACGTTGCTCTAACTTTCTCGAAGAGCTTGGTCTCCATAGTCTTGGATTTCAATTTCTCACTGGGTAATTTCATCATCAATTTTTGGGCGTAGCCCTCTTCTATCAAAAAATAAAAAAATAGAAAAATTAGACACGTAGGTTTTACTTCCATGTGATCAAAATAGAATTGAAAAGTGAAAAATACGGGCTAGTCCACATGTCCCTTTGTTGTTTGCTTTCTGTTTTTTTTCCCTCTTTACCTTCGGTTCACGTGATAAAAATTGCACATAGAATTATATGTCATCAATTACATAGGCAAAAGAACACATGTGGTGCAACAATTTAAAATTAAAACATCTAAATTTGAATATCATTTCTGAAGTTAACGAAGGTTAGAATTTTTTTTTGAAGTTCTTCTTCTTCTTCTTTTTTTTTGGTCATGAGTTTTTTTGAAATTCTTATACAAAGCATGATACTTATCATGTGCCACTATTCTTATGATATAGAAAATATTTTCCACGAGATGCTAACTAGGTGTCATGTTCTTGGCTCTCCCATGCTCTCCTTGCTGTTTTGACAAGGGAAAAATTTACATACTTACTTTTATATATATAAGGTACTTATTTCTAATTGAATTAAGAAATGTGTGTTTTTTTATAGATTATTTAATCTATAACAAATTTTTGTTATTAATATTATAAATATATTAAAATTTAGATGTCTTGATTTGATTGAATACAAACATACAAGTCTTTCCCTTTTGATATATGATGTTTTGTGACTTCACTCCCAAGACTTTGCCTAATCTAACTAGGCTATTTTTTTTTTGTTAATCTTCGTTTTGTAATAAAAAAAATATTTAGGGAGAAACTTATTCAAGACAACAACTAATAACAAGTTTCATTTAAAAAAAAGTAAGTATTCTTATTTCAACAATAGTTTATTCCATATTGGTATTTATTTTGCAAATAAATTTCTTACTAGGTCTTTGAATGTGATTTCTTCTTTCATCAATTATTCTCTTCATCTCAAATTATAAGACAATTTGAGACGTCGTTATGCATATCAATAGTTAATAGAATTTAATAATAACATTTTATAACTTTGTTTTTCAAAAATAAAAATATAAATTTTTTAAAAATGCCTTTTGTTTTTTTGAATAAAAAAGGCTCTCTCTCTCTCTCTCTCTCTCTCTGTGTGCACCCTTGTGCGTGTGTGCGTACCAAATAGTTACATTAACATATGTAAAACAAACAAAAACTAAAGAAATTCTAGAAATCAAATAACCATTCACCACCTCATGACAACAAAGTAGAAGATGATCAAAAGCCCAATATGGATAAACTACATCATGAGAAAGCCTAGGTAAAATATTGGCATTAGCTTCTCTAAACATCAACATAACAACAAGATAGCTAGACACCAAAACGGGGCCTTTCTTGCATTGAGCATTATAGTCAATAGGCCCTTTAAGGAGGGGGTCTTTGGTCAGAATTAAATTTAGATAGATGATGGTTAAGTGTCTTCGAAAAATGCTTTGCCAGGAAATATTTGCAAAAGCCCAATCTATATGTTCAGAGATTCTATTTGTTGCTCTATGTAAATCTATCTCTATAAAACTTAATATCAATTAATTGCGTCATATCTAGACAACTTTCCAATTAGGTCATGGTTATATTGTTGAAAGAATTGCTACCAAATTTATCATTGATAGACAAATAAGCATTGAAGTCTCCAATTACCAATTAGGTATCATTCATATTAGACCCAATATTAACCAAATCATCCTAGAGGTTTTTTTTTAAGTTGATAATTTGGTTCCCTATCCATGCAAGTTAACCAAAATATCATGTTATCATTGACCCTCGAGACAGAGTAGTGGAGAAATTGAGTAAATAAGGAGTAATAAGAAATATCAAAAGCGTCAGAGTTCCAAAAAACCTAAATGCCACTAGCATATCTAGTAGCCTCCAACCTTATTCATCAAGAAAAACCCAATTTTCAAGAGAGCTTATCAATTTTGATACCATTAATTTTAGTTTTCAATAAGACAAAAATATCAAAATTATAATTCCTCAATAGGTCTTTTATTCTACCAAGAAAGGTTTTAGCAACAGCGCCCTAGCAATTCTAAGAAAGTAAATTCATAAATAAAACAAAAGAGGAACTTAGTCTAATTAAAGTGATTAGTGAACCATATTTTGGCCATCGTCCCCCTCAACACTACCTCCATCTTTTTCCTTCTTCAATATCAAAAAATTTATCTTGTATCTTACCCGAATCCTTTTTAATTTGAAATTTGAGATATAGCTCCATGGGGGGTTAGGTGGTTCCTTCAGATGACGATGCCTTTCCTTACTCATTCTATCATTCGAACTCCTTATTTTTGTGACTATCTCTTGATTATTGGGCCTCTTGTCATTTGTTCTACTCGCATGTCCTCCCTCCTTAATCAAGCCCAATTCTAATTGACCTCCTTTTTTTTTTAATTAAACTTCTACTAACCACTTGGTGGGCCTAATGCCTTCATTTTATATAACTTCAAATTTTACACACATAGTCGTTATATTATAATTATTTAAATTCTCTTTTCACTTGAAAGAATATTGAAAAAATATCATTAATGAAGTCTTATTGTCAATTATCTTATACTCCTTCATTTGGACAAATTACACATAGACATTTTAAAATTTATTTTCTCAAAACAAAAAATATAAATATTAAAAAATGTCATTCATTTAATGCAATTTTAAATCTACCCACTTAGTCATTAATACACGCTATAATTATTTAATTTTCTCTTTACTTGAAGGTAATATTAGAAAAACATTATAATAAAACTTTATATTATCTTATATTTTAAGGCAATAAAATACCTCTAAAATTATCTTATAATTTGGGATTGTTTTGGGATAATGAAATACCAATAAAATTGTCTTGTAATTTAAATGAAAAGAGTATGTATTTTATTGCCACAAAAGCAATCAATATTCCCATTTTTTTCAAACTTCTCATTTATCTCAAGCAAACAATATTTTAATTTATTTGATAAAGCCAGTGTTAATTCTGAATTTATAATGGCATGTGGTTGAAAGTTGATTTGAAATTTTTTGTTGTTCGCCATGAACATATATTATATTCTTGAAATAATCATAGAGAAATGATGATAATTATGTAACTATGTAACTATGTAATTTTGTTCTGTGGGTTGCAAAAATTAAGCAAATGAAAATGAAAATGATTTTTCAAACTCTAAAGTTAAGTTGGTTGGAAGGTTTTGGAGGGAAAGGAAGTTAAGATTTACCATCTCTTTCCCCTCATATTTCTCCCCTCCAATTTGAAATTTTTTTAGAAGGGAACTAAATTTTGAACGATTTTGCCCTTATTCTGACTAGAACTCCACCATTGTAAAAGCCACTATACATCAGATTTCTTCAATTTGCTAACAAAAATAACAACTCAACTAGTGACAACCATTTACATTTATGAATCAATTGAAGCAAAAACTTGAGATCAAAATATGGTACCTTGGTAAGGAGAGAGAGAGCAAGAACCGAGAGTGAGTAGGGGGGAGAGAGTTAGGAGCTGAGAGATGGAAAGAAAGGGTACCACGTGTGAGGTGAGATGCAGCATGATGAGTGACGCTAGGGATAATGGGTTAGGGAAGATATTTTTTTTTTAATGTTAAGAGGGAAGAATGAATATAAAGATTAACTATATTGGAGATTTTTCATGTTTTTTTAAATATTTTTACCATTCTGGACTCCTGAGCCCTCCTTTTTTTTGGCTATAGTTACTCATTTTTTCTACAATTTCTTAATAATATATATGGATATAAACAATATTATATATATATATATATATATAACAAAGGGAAAATTGGTGAAAAGGACTTGATTGGAACAAAAATTATGCCCAATGACCAAATCAAATTTAAGGACTAAGTCAAATATTTTATTTATAAAGCAATTAGTTCAAATGACCGAAATGCCCAGTTCCTTTAGCTTGAATATTTCCTCACTATTTATCACGTTAATGGACAGTGTCAAAAATCCATTCTCATTCTTGACCGGTCTACCTTCTGTAATGTTCGCCTTGACATTACCAAAATTCACCACATAATCATAACAAATAATCATAATTAGGAGTAAGGATTACTCCTAAGCTCACATTATATATATATATATAAGGGTTAAAATTAATAATCTTTAGAGATAATTGTGAAACATTTAGGATCTATAAAACCCTTCAAATTTGTAGTTTGAGCTCAAACTTAATAATTTATTAAGGTATTGGAAGTATGAAAAAGTTTTGGGAAGCAAAATACTTGAAAACAGGGCCAAAAATGTCATTTTTAAATATTTTGATTCATACGCCATGGCGTGTGGCACAAAAAGGCAAATTTGGCCACTGTATCGTGTGCCACAGCTTGCGTGCAATGTACCACAGTGCACGTGTCCATGACAACAAAGTGCTATCATGATAGCTTTTTGGGACAAGATTCAAACGTGTGCTGTTTTCGCATCCAATGTCCAATTGGAGTGATTCAAGCACTCATGCGAAGCTTATTTAATAAACTAACTAATGGTATAAGTTTTGTTATGATTTGACACCGCATGAGAATTTTAGACACTCAAATATAAAAATTAATTTTTAAAGCATTTTTCGAGCATTTAAGTACTTAAAATTCAAAACTTATGCCATTAACCCATTTTGAGGCTTGAACCAAGTTCAATAGACTAAAATACATTTGACTAAGCATTCAAACATATAAAAACATACCAAACACAAAATTTGGCCACTTAATGCTAATTTCACCCAATGTGGTCAAAATACAAAATTAACACCACATACACTATTTGGCCTCTATTGCCACATAGTATACTATATATATATTATCACCACGTGTATGCAATATTCTTTACACTTGTATTAGTATTTTAGCCCATCATCACAAAAATCACCATAAATTCACATCATATACAATGTTGGGTTAAAATACAAAATATCGTAGTATAATACAAGTACAGCCAATGAAAATGACATGCATTCCTAGATGGCAACTCATTTTATCATTTATATAAGTTTATGTATACAACTCAACATAAAATTGAGCTTTACAATGATAATGTAGCAAGTATACTAGCCCTAGCCCGATTCCTTCCCTTGCTCATTCTCAGCAGTAAAACCTGTAAAATAATAACCACGAGGTGAGATAAAAATCTTAGTAACTAATATAATCAACATTATTGATTAACATGTCAAGTTATAGATAAGCTTTAAAATGAGCATAATAAACACACCATATAAAATCACCACAAGTTACATGCATGATTAATAATCATCTGGTCCTCTAATACTCCCAACTGAACTGGTAGCTATTTCATGAAACCAAACCACATGTATGGTCCCTAAGTTCACCATCCATGATAGGACTACCATGTCAAGGTGTCCTAAACCACTTCTGGACTATAGGTTTCCTCTATTATAAGTAATTAGGGTGTCGTTACTCCAATACCGTATCCTACGAATGCTAAAAAATATAGTCTCTAACTCTGCACTCTTCTGGGTACTAAAGAGAGTAAGTCTCTAACACTGCATCCTTTTTTAGGTATTAAGGAGAAATATGAGCTGCACCTAATGTCTCGAGGTGCCAACAGTGTCATATGGACTTAATCTCTACTAGGGTAACCTCCCACCATTTAATATGCCACATTTCACTACATATTTCTACTTGACTATGCATAAACTACTTTCTTCAAAAACATAAAATTTCACGAATCAATACTCCAGTTATTTTCTAAAATAGTTAACTTTTACAAAATTTATACATATACCATAACAAATCATAGAAAAACAACTTGAGAATAAATTATATAAGGTAATAAATAATGTAAATTTATCCAGTTATCTCAACCCTTTTATTACTAAAAGGGTTACCAGTGGTACTAAATCTCTTTTTATGTTAAGGTCAGTTTTCCCATACCATAATCTACATCAACAAGTACTATATGTTAATTTTCAATTAACATAAGCACCATTAGTTATCAATAACATCCCAATTCTCTCACTTCTCACTCATATTCTAAACAAAGAGACTTGTTAAGATTACAGTTTGCTCACATAATTCCTTCAAGCCTTCCTTTCACTCTATCATAAAATAACACTTAATATCTCAACTTATCATACTTCAAAACCCTATGATTAAGTTAGGGTTTGATCCAATTTTTACCAAATAATAAAATAGTATATTACTACTTATCCAAGATCAATAAACTTAAATCAAACCTTTAGAGTCAATAGAAACTTTCAAAACATAGACTCATAGCTTAATCATTTCAGAGTAAATTCTCCCACTTTCAAATTCTATGGAAAATGAGATGAAAAAGTAAAGGAGAAGGGTAGAAAACTTACTCAAGAATTTGAAGGCTCAATTTGTCTTCAAAATTCTCCTAAAATGATGCCTTAACAGTACCTAAAACTTTTCCTTTTGTGTTCTAGGTTTTTTCCCATAAAAACTGCCTTTTTCTGATGATTTTCAAAATTTATGCTGTCTGTGTTGTTTGTGCGCCACAGCACACGATGCATAAGCCGCGGCTCATGACACAACAAGCAAAATTTCAATTTTTCCCCCGATGTTGCTCGACTTGATCTAACTTTCATCCTAACTCAATTTAGAGCTAAATATGATCCAAAAAGCCAATTAGCAGCTCAAAAACATATTTAAATTAATTAATTATCTTTTTAAGTCAATTTTTTCCAGATTTAAAGTTTTTTGGATGTTACACCTTCTATCATCACTCCTTCTCTTGAAGTTGCCCCTTGTCTTCCTTGCCTTCTGCCTTTACTCCTTTTCCCACCATCGCTGATCTTTCTCATGCCGTCTATCATTCACATTTGTACTCACCATTCTATCATTCGACTTTTAGATTTGCTTATGCTTCGCATTTAAATTCTGTTACTACTGATTAATGCTTCATCATGCTGCAGTCACTGCCCAAATTTGATCCTTTTGATTTGTGATCAATATTAATACCTAGTATTGTAACAGCCCTCCTGGGTCACCACTGCCTCTCCAGTCAAGTTGACTCAATGGTACCAGACTTCGCCTCAACTTCGTTAAGGTGGTAGAGGTTGGAGGTTCGAGTCTGGGGAGGTTCCAAAAGACCCCCGTGAGGGTGGGGTGAGGAATAACCACTGTACCACCAGTGGGAAAGCCGGCAATCATGTGGTGACATGTGTGTTGTCCAGCGCCTGGGAAAAGACCCTGGAGAGGCAGTGGTGACCCAGGAGGGCTGTTACATAAAAGGCGCCTTTTATGTAACAGCCCTCCTGGGTCACCACTGCCTCTCCAGGGTCTTTTCCCAGGCGCTGGACAACACACATGTCACCACATGATTGCCGGCTTTCCCACTGGTGGTACAGTGGTTATTCCTCACCCCACCCTCACGGGGGTCTTTTGGAACCTCCCCAGACTCGAACCTCCAACCTCTACCACCTTAATGAAGTTGAGGCGAAGTCTGGTACCATTGAGTCAATTTGACTGGAGAGGCAGTGGTGACCCAAGAGGGCTGTTACATAAAAGGCGCCTTTTATGTAACAGCCCTCCTGGGTCACCACTGCCTCTCCAGGGTCTTTTCCTAGGCGCTGGACAACACACATGTCACCACATGATTGCCGGCTTTCCCACTGGTGGTACAGTGGTTATTCCTCACCCCACCCTCACGGGGGTCTTTTGGAACCTCCCCAGACTCGAACCTCCAACCTCTACCACCTTAACGAAGTTGAGGCGAAGTCTGGTACCATTGAGTCAACTTGACTCAATGGTACCAGACTTCGCCTCAACTTCGTTAAGGTGGTAGAGGTTGGAGGTTCGAGTCTGGGGAGGTTCCAAAAGACCCCCGTGAGGGTGGGGTGAGGAATAACCACTGTACCACCAGTGGGAAAGCCGGCAATCATGTGGTGACATGTGTGTTGTCCAGCGCCTGGGAAAAGACCCTGGAGAGGCAGTGGTGACCCAGGAGGGCTGTTACATAAAAGGCGCCTTTTATGTAACAGCCCTCCTGGGTCACCACTGCCTCTCCAGGGTCTTTTCCCAGGCGCTGGACAACACACATGTCACCACATGATTGCCGGCTTTCCCACTGGTGGTACAGTGGTTATTCCTCACCCCACCCTCACGGGGGTCTTTTGGAACCTCCCCAGACTCGAACCTCCAACCTCTACCACCTTAACGAAGTTGAGGCGAAGTCTGGTACCATTGAGTCAACTTGACTCAATGGTACCAGACTTCGCCTCAACTTCGTTAAGGTGGTAGAGGTTGGAGGTTCGAGTCTGGGGAGGTTCCAAAAGACCCCCGTGAGGGTGGGGTGAGGAATAACCACTGTACCACCAGTGGGAAAGCCGGCAATCATGTGGTGACATGTGTGTTGTCCAGCGCCTGGGAAAAGACCCTGGAGAGGCAGTGGTGACCCAGGAGGGCTGTTACAAGTATTGTTATTTTTTGCATTTAATTCTCATGAAATGCAATTATTTCATGTGGATAGATACATCATTTTCCATATCCTCCTTTTCAGACATAATTTCTAATAGCAGTGCAATTCTATGTATTAATAAACTTAATTTTATTTTGTAGTGGGGAGTCTCGTGTGGTTGATTTTCGTTCCTTTTTATCTAGTTTAAGGATTTTGTTTAATGATTTCTTTACTCTCAACCCTTAGGTTGATTAATGAATAATTGTAATATTAGAATTCAAAAGTTAATGTAGAGTTGCTCAATAAAAGTAATAATTTTCATTTTTTTTTGTTTTAGGGGATATATTTCTCATGGGTATGGAATAGAGGATAGATATGGCGTGGTTGTCAAAGGACCAAATTTGAGTAGAAACATATCAAGAGCTAATTTTTGAAGGACAACCACTTACTTTTGAAAGCATAAGAGATGATTCTCAAGATGAAAGCTATACTATAGTTGTTGTTAATGAGTTGTCCAAGGAAATAACTAAGATTCTAGTTTCACATCCTGTGAATGCTAAACATGTTACAGAAGGGAAGAACACAGCCAATGTAGTCCTTTTAAGAGGTTATGGTATTCGAATTGAAGTTTGTTATTTAAAAGTTTATCATATTTTATTCATTTAGTTACCAAACATGAAAATATTGCTCAATGGAACCAAAATCTGCAGCGTGATCCATTTGCATAGTTTGCTACCTCAGAGGAAAATACATAAAGTGAATTATTTCTAAGAAATACTTAACAATATTTAAAACTTAAAAATAATTATGATGTTGGCTATCTTGGCAGAAGTATAGTTGTTGTTCTATACTTAGAAATTTACGCTTTTCTATGCTTTTGATCACAAACTTGGTAAAATAATTTGATATTAAAATAAATGATATTTCATCCTATATAAGAAAAAAAATATAACAGATCTAGAATTGCAATATAATTTATTGATGCTAATGCGCTCATTTACATGTCTTATTTATGCATCTATTTTAAATTGCTTTTTACATGTTACTCTATTAGTAAACAAACATGGCTTATGGCCATGAATGGTAGCTCTAGCAAAAATTATTGCTAGCTTGGGCTTATTACTTGGCATTGTTATTCGTAAAGCTCTTGGAGCAACTGAAGATTATTCAACACTACTAACTTTAAAAGCAATTGCAATAGCCAAGGCACTCTTAGCTCTATTACGGTTTTGTCCTCAAGTTTTTGTACTAAAAAAGGATAAATATAAAGCAAGCCAATCAGAGTGATATGACTTTGGATTTCTACATATCAACATAAAATTTTTATCTGTTTTTGTTTCACTTGGTTTGCTTACTTCTAAATATTTCTCTTTTACACTTCATATTAGCACAAAAATCTCGCCATATATATAAATGATTTCTCTTTCATTATTAGATTTTACCCAAAATGAGGAGCTAAATTGTGGGACTGACATCATAATCTTATGCATGTACTTTAGAAAAGTGCTTATGCTTATTGGTTATGGTGGATGTTACTCTTAGAGATTAAAAGTAAAAGATAAATCTAAAAGTGGAAGTGTGTGCATATGTTTGTGAAAATGCCATTATCTATTCATCATGTGTTCATTTTCTTTTTGGTAGACATAAAACTGAGCTTGGAATTAATTTTAAATATGTGTTTAACATGCTTTGATTTCCCCTCATCTTTCCATTTTTTTTCAAATTTAAGCGTCACATGGATGTTTAAGTACAATTCATGTTCAATAATTTTTGTAGGTATTGTGTATTAATGCTTGAATGACTTACTTGTGATGGATATTAATTTTCATTTTAGGCATAATGTTCTTGGTGCACCAAAGCATAAGGTCTTGTCTGAAGAGGAGAAAAAAATAAGTTCAAGTTAAGAAGCTCTTACATACATATCATAAATCAAGTGAGTTACAAGAAAATACTGATCAAAGGATTCCCCTTGAAGATTGAATGAAATTGTGATTGTATTTTAAAGTGTACTTATAACCATCCCTCTTATTTGTTTTTTTATTGTATAAGGTAGGATGTTTAACAAGGGCATGATGTCCCCCATGGTATATTTTTTAATATGGGGTGCCCTATAATTTTTATTTATCATTTTAATTGTACTTACAAAAAGATAAACCAAACTTAATGAAATTAATATTCTTTCATTGAAATTATTGTTGTTCATTCTCACTCTTCACATTTACTTTTTTTTTGGGATAATTCAACCGTCTTCTATGTTACATTGTTAACATGGATTGCTATACAATGTATACTAATTAAAAAAGAGAACTTATTGTGAGAGTTTCCTTATTTATTTTTTGTATAAGGTAAGATGTAGTTTAACATTATTGTGATGTTGTTCTTACTCCCTATAATATATTATTTGATTTGGAGTACCAGAACCAGAGGGTACAAGGATTTTGGCTCAAAATGAAAGGGTTATGGTTTAGGTACAAAGCTTTTGGCTTAAGGTCCATGTATTATGGCTTAAGGTGCAAGGCTTCTAACTTGAGTGTGAGGGTTCTGGTTTGGATGCAAGAGGCATGGCTTGGGTACAAGGCTTCTGGCATAGGGCGCAAGGGGTATGGCTTAGGTGTGAGAGATTTGCTTTAAGGTGCTAAGCTTCTGATTTAGTCATTTTCATGTAATTCATAGTCGTTTTTATGTAATTTAGGGGACATTAACAGTGATGTGCTCTCTGTATGTCTAATTTACATATAATTCTCTATATATTACATGTAAATTATTCCTTAGGCATACTTATGAATTTTTTCATATATTGATTTACATGTAATATGTAGTTATTTTCATGCAATTTAGGGCTATTGGCAGGGGCATATTCTCTGTGTGTTTGATTTACATGTAATTTGCTAGAGATTATATGTAAATAATTCCTTGGTCATATTTATGAGTTTTCTCACATATTGATTTACATGTAATCCATAGTCATTTTCATAGAATTTTAGAGGATTAACAAGGGCATGCTCTTTGTGTGTTTGGTTTACATGTAATCTGGTAGAGATTACATGTAAATTATTTCTCAAGCATGTTAGTGATTTTTTCCTATATTGATTTACATGTAATTTATAGTCATTTTTATATAATTTTAGGAGATTGATAATGGGTGCTTTCTGTATTTGATTTACATGTAATTCACAAGATATTATATGTAATTGTCCAAGCCAAAAGCCTTATACCCTAGGTCAAAATGCATGCACCCTAAACTAGATTCCTTGTACTTTAAAGTCAGATCTCTTGTACCTAGCCCAAAAGTCTTATAGTATAAGCTAAAAGCTTTGCACCCCAAGCCTAAAAGCCTTGCACTTCAAATCAAAAGCCTTACACTTAAGTCAGACTCGTTACCCCCAAGTTAGACCCCTTGCACCTCAAGTCAAAAGTCTTGCACCTAAATCAGAAGCCTTGCGAATGAGCTAAAAGCCTTGTACTCAGGCCATAACCATTGTATGTAACCTCCCTGAGATTAAACCATAATTAACTCTAAATTATGGTAATCCAAGATTCAACCCTCAAGGATTACTAAATTTTAAAGCTTAATAAAAGGAATTTCTCAAAATTATTTTAAAGGAATTCTAATTTTTTGACAATTCAAATCCCAAACATGATTTAAGGACTTCAAATTAGAGTTTTTGAAAACAAAGCGAAAGCTTGAAAATCAATTGGGACCTAAATAATAAGTTTTAAAACTCAGAAACAAATTCTGTATAAAAAATGACACGTGCGCCGCAGCTTACGGCTCCTGCGCCACGGCGTGTCTCCTCTGTGCCATGCGCCACGGCGTATTGCACGAATTTTGACAGAGCAGTGTTGTAATTTAATGGCACAGGGAGAGAACTTCTGTCACATCCCAACTCTCCGTCCGACGTTCGATTGAGGTGGTTTCAATGTCTACACGAAGCTTTCTCTTAGTTTTAGCTAATGGCACCAGTTTTACATTCAAGCTCATTTTCTATAAAAAGTTGGACACCAAAACCTATTTTGACCACATTTTCACAAAATCTCATAAATGGGGTGTCCCAACTCAACTACAAGTGCCAATAGCTTATACCAACCATCCGACCATACTTAATGGATTCTTGTGGACTTGTGCAACACACCACATGCAATCAAAAATGCATATATCATAAAATCATTACTCAACCCTGATTTTCATAAAACAATAAGGAAGAGGAAAAGTTGCACAAAATCAACTATTTCATTCCAAATTTCTCAAAATATAAATGTTTCTACTTACACAAGTATTTTAGCCCTATCCACGGTTTTACAACTAAAACTCACTATCCCAAGGCACAAAATACACTAGTTAATCACAAAATCATGCAAGTAGTACATAAATTATGACAATTAATCTTAGTTGGCAATTATATTAACAAATACACATGTAAGTAGCAAAAGAGAGGCATATAGAGGTTTATTTCACAAATCCTAAGCCTTTGTATGATTTCCTCAACTCAGATCCGATGAGTTAGGTCCTGAAAATATTGAGAATTGAAAGGTGAGTACAACCACTCAACAATTAAGTTTCACTTAACCCTTATAGTTGCATACCAATTGTAAATAGATGCAATTAGGCAAATAAGTACATATATCGCATGACACTAAGTTATGGTTCATAAAATTAACAACCATAGGACCGGACTTGCCGCAGAACACCATATCATGTTATTTCATAAAAGCATAACAAAGGATTACAAAAATAACAACCATGTACCCTTAACACGTGCTGGACTACAAAACTAACAACCATATAGCCAGACTTATATGCATGATCATGTGCCAACCTTATATCCTCTTGTTACCTCCGACACAAAACCGGTGGCTATTACGTGGCTACGTCCTTCATAAACTAACCCAGCCTTCCACTTGTGAGGAGCTACTGGGCCAAGGTAAACTCATTCACTTATATAATCCAGTTTTCTTCAATACGAACAACTATAAGGTGTTGTACCCCTAATCTAGCCTCCTCATAAACCAATGGAGACTAGTTAGGTTCGAGTCTCTCATAAAATAAGTGGGATAGTCCCGAATCAACCATGGGATAAGGCCACCTCCCGATTCTAATGGTTGGTGCCACAGCTAATTCCTGATTCCAACAGTCACTATCAAATACCATATGGATTTCAACCAATCTACTTCTCTCCCTAGGCTCCCACCAATGATCATGCTATATACATGTTTTACATAATATGCATTTTGACAAATGATTCATAACACATGAACTCATATAACTTAATACTCCACAATTTAACACATAATATAACACAATTTTTCACCTATAGTAATAAATCACAATTAATTTTGCAAAACATCAAGGGTGGTAGAATCAAGGTTTTTTTTTTCAAAACCATTTCACAAATCAAGCACTTGCCAATATGCATCATGAATTTAACCCATAAATCACAGTTCACAAACACAATTAATATATAACTATAAAGATTAAGTTTTCCTCGGTTACCTCAAATCTTTGAGAAGTCAAAGGTTTGCCCTTCATTATAACAACTTCCTAAAGTTTCAACAAGCTCGAGTGGTGCCAAAAACAAACCTCTCTACATCCATACCATAAGAACATCATCATTATCTAACTTTTAAAGCTTTATCAACATAAAACTCCACATACACTATTTTTAACCAACTCATAATCACTGCCTATTCATGCCCAATGGGCTCACTAGGTTTTACTAATGTACATTATCATTAATGACATCTCAAACCACCATTAATGCACTTTAACTACTCCCAACTATCATATTTATGGCAATTTTTGGACAATAAATGCTCCCATGGGCTATCCAATTTTAAAATCATCAATGTAGTGTTCTAATACATTAGACAACTCCCTTTACACTCATTTTAACTAATGGACTCCTATGGATCGAAAATCTATCTTTCAACTCAAACCCTATTATAAATAATCAAAAATGAGGGAGAGAAAGGAAGAAGAAGGCACCATAATCATACCTTAGGTGTTTGGGAGCTTCAATCTAGCCTCAAGAGTACTCAATGTCGTACCTTAGCAGAACCAAAGTCAAGCTCTTCATTTCCTTCTTCTCTTTCTCTTCTGTTTTTACGCAGCACACAAACTGATTTATTAGAATTTTGGCCCTCCGCTGCGGCGCATGACACAGAGAGCCCGTTATATTTAAATTATCTCTGTGCGTCGCGGCGAACCAACCACACGCTGCAGCGTGTGGTACAGAGAATGGTTCTTCACTTTTCTTCCTCTTTCCTTGCCCAGATGGCCTGCCATCGATCTGAACCCACTTTTAGGGCTGAAATCACAACAATTATGCCAAGTTAAACCCTTCTCGCCACACACCTCATTAACTCACTAATTACCCTCATTAGGTTAATGAATCAGGGTTAAAATTTTACAGATGTTACATTGTACCTTAAGTCACAACCCTTGCACTCAAGTCATAACTCTTATACCTCAAACCAAAGCCTTACACTAAAGCCAAATCCCTTGTATCGAAGCCAAAACTCTTACAACCTAAGTCAAAATTCTTGCATCCTCTAGTTGTTGAGTTTACATATAATCCTTGATGATTACATGTAAATAAGAGGCGTTATTTTTTTTAGCAACACTTTTCGACTACCCTTCACCTGCCATCCGGCAAGTGCACTCTTACCTGTTGGACCTCCAGGCACCAAATTTTGTGCCTTTTTTTTAAAAAAATAATATAAAAGGATATTTTGATCATCTGTTCAAATTATTTAATGAATAAAATATTAACTTTAATCTTTCAAATACATTTGGTCTTTACAACCAATTTTACTTTTATCTAGATTCTTTTCATCAAATTTTTTAATAAAAAAATTGTTACTACCTCCTTTTTTAAATTAAACAAAAATCATGAAAAATTTCTTTCTTCTCTTTGCCTCCATCAAAACCGAGCAAAAAAACATTACCTCACCTCAAACCAATCACAGCCCTGGGATCGCGTTCCATAATTCACGGTCAAAATCTGAAACAAGTGCCTTGCACTGTTACAGTGGCGTCCTCGTTCACGCCAATTGGGCGAACAGCTTGGTTGGAACTGTGCCTGGGATCGTCTCTCCTGCAGGACGGGAAGGGAAAATTTCAATTTCCTCTAAATCAAACCAAAGCACCTGAACGTATTTTTATTCAAATTACGCGCAACATCCAGAAGCGGACGAGTACTGCTCGTCGATGCTAGCTTGGAGCGAGGGGGAATGTAAAATCCTAAGAATGCGATGAAGTTTTGCATTCGATGGGGAACAAAATTGCGCGCACGACGCAAGTTTCGGCTTCGGAGTATTATCTTCATGACCTGCCCTCCACCTACAATCTCGTCTTGAAGGAGGTTTTAGGTCGGGGCCGTTTCTTCAAGTCTATTCAGTGCAAGCATGATGAGGGTTTGGTTCTAGTCAAGGTCTATTTCAAGCGTGGTGACTTCATCGATCTCAAAGAGTACGAACGGCGTTTGAGTCAGATTAGAGACATTTTCCGTGGCATTGATCACCCCACGTCTGGCCCTTTCAGGTCCTTTGCCAATAATTCCGCATTATTTCTTTTGTGATGCCCGAAAAGCTAGCGCTATACTCGGTAGCTGAACCAATTTAATCGAAAAGGAAAAACTGAAGTTCATAACTTCGCTGATTTCCCAAAGCAGAAAGCTTTACTTATTAGTATGTTTCAACTCGACCTCTCAATCGAGATTAAAACAAGCAGGGATGACTGAGATGCCGATCAATTAAACTTAAAATACCTAGTTTGTAAGTTTTGACTGTATCATTTTTAGCTTCAGCATATTGTAGTTCGAGGAAATTATCACAATATATTTGGCTGCTAAAAAAAAAAAATGGTCTTTTTTTTGAACCCAAACAATGCGCTAACTATTTGTGGAAAAGTAAGATATCTAAGTGGGTGGAATTTATGCGTTTCCAAGATTCATAGAGGGACATTGTAGAAAAATTTGGTGCTCTTTTCCTGTAGTTTTTTTGGCATTTGGGTAGAGCAAGGTAGTTTAAATTTCTCACGTGGTAGTGTCACCTTGCAGTTTTGGCAGGAAACGGACAAAGCAGCATATCTCTTGAGGCAACATTTCTTTCATAATCTGCATGATCGACTCAGTACTCGACCTTTTCTCAGTCTTATTGAGAAGAAATGGTTGGCTTTTCAGGTCTTCTTCGCCCTTCCCGATTGCTAAAATTTCAAGTGTCTGACAATGTTGCTATTTGTTTGACAATATTTTCTTGGGTCAATTGCAGTTGCTTCTAGCCGTGAAACAGAGCCATGAGAAGGGAGTATGCCATGGTAAGTCTTGGTTTAATTGCAGACTAGTCTCTGATAATTTAGGAAGATAATCATAAAGGATATAGAGTGGTCAATTAGGTAATGGTTATTGTGGCCAAAAAAATACTTTATTCTGTTCCATAAGTCCGGAGCTACTGGCAATATTATTCCAAATATTTACTATGGTTTTTTGTCCTACATCTGAGCTAAAAAATTTTGCCTTTGTTTGGCGAGATGTTGATTTTTTCCCCCTTTTGGTGGCAAATTTTCATTTTACAGGTGATATTAAGTGCGAGAATGTTCTGATTACATCCTGGAATTGGCTTTACCTTGCGGACTTTGCATCCTTCAAGCCCACTCACATCCCATATGATGACCCCTCAGATTTTTCTTTTTTCTTTGACACTGGTGGAAGGAGGCTCTGTTATCTCGCACCTGAGGTCAGTTTTTTCCCCTCTTCTATACTTATTTGCATTGCTTGCATTGATCTTTACTTTTGTCAATTCAGCAAGTGCCTAAGAATAAGGAATAAGTCCATGATCCCCCTTCTCTCTCTATTTAATTTTTATTATTTTTTGTCTATCATATGCCTACAAATTACATTTATCCTATTTTGAGAATTGAAAGGCAGGTGAATGTATTCTGTCCTAGTTTTAAAGTACTGATTCTGAATTTTTTTTTGGGGGGGGGGGTACATGAATTATTCTAATTTCTTTCAAAATTCATAGTACTCAGATAATGGCTTTTTGTTCATTTGAAGTAAAAACTTCCATGATCAAGGCAAAATGTTAGGTATTGACATATTGTTTCCAGCATGCCATTATGTGTGTGTTTCCGCTTTGATTTTCATAACTATCCTTCCTTCCTTAATATGATTATTTTATTACTATTCTTAATGTTTGTTTGGCTGTCAGAGATTTTATGAACATGGAGGGGAGATGCAGGTAGTACAAGATGCTTCATTAAAGCCATCTATGGATATATTTGCAGTTGGGTGAGTATTTTTTGCTGCAATAATTTTACTGTTAATCTTGAAGAACATGTTTTTGCTTTTCAGTCACCCTTATATTGTTGACTCATTATCTGGGGTGTTGTGGTGCAATGGTGTGCCATTGTAGTGAATTTGTAATGTCTTCGAATTTCGGCCCTCTAGGGTCTTCCAGTGAGGGTTAGATATCAAAAGCTATACAAAGCTAAAGGGCAAGTGAACAAGTTGAAGATGAAAAGCGTTGTGAAAGATCAAGGAGATTATGAGTCTTGGTCATAGTTCAAAGTTTTTTTTTTTTTTTTTTTTTGGGGGGGTGACTTTGTTATTTAGCCATATAATTCACAAATTTTTATTGCAGTCTTGCTAGAATGATCATTATCTATAATGAAATTGATTCAACCTGCCGTGAGAAAAAAACATATATCAAGGAACCCTTCTTAGACATGCCTTTTTCCACGTGGTGAAAACACGCCTGTTGTTATGGAAAGTTCAATCTGTTGTGTAAGTTGGCGCCACTTGAAAATTTCACAATACGCTATATGGAAAATAAGATTGTCAAAACAAGCTACAACTAACAAGTATAAAACAAATTAAAATTAGAGTTTCTTATTCAAATGAATTGCAAATATATCACTAAGATCCCTTATAAGTCTTAAACTGTTTCGTTGTATTTTGAAAGGTTTCAAAATGTAAAATAAAAATAGTATACAGTTGCTTTAGTATAATACGTATTGGTACTTGATTTATATTCTTATGGTTCTACCTTTTTTCTTTTATAATGGTTCGTTCTTGAAAATCTTGACTTGAACTTCCTTTACTTTTCCTTTGAGAGAGGAGGGTGAGAAGAATTATGTTGGTGAAGTTGTTATGACAGATTGTCACCCGCGAATCAGTTTTTTAGGAGTGGTTATAACTAAGAGGTATCAATGTAAAATATAAAATATATAGCAAGTCACACTTTACATAAGTCATCAACATTGTGACTTACCTCAACCTTTGTGCAATGCACAAAATCTTGTCCCGCTGACTTTACGTACTATCTTGATCACTGTTTTCATTTTATTATGTTTCTCCTTTTATGAGGTTCACATATCTTTCTACTGCTTCAGGTGTGTAATCGCAGAACTTTTCCTTGAGGGACAACCACTATTTGAACTGTCTCAACTTCTTGCTTATCGCAGAGGACACTATGATCCTAGCCAACATCTTGAGAAGGTATACTCTAACTTTGAGTAGGGGTGTGTGTGTGTCTCTATTCTCCCACTTCAACCACACTCACAGAGGGGAAAAATCCACTGTACTGAGTATTTGTAGAATTTGCATGTCCTATGATTTTAGATACCAGATCCTGGAGTCCGTAAAATGATATTGCATATGATTCAATTAGAACCAGAGTCACGTTTTTCTGCTGAAAGCTACCTGAAGGAATTTGCAGCAGTTGTGTTCCCAACCTATTTCTCACCATTTTTGCATGATTTTTACCGCTGCTGGAGTCCCCTTCATTCAGATATGAAGGTACATGGCTGTACTGAAATATTTCAGTCCTTTATGATTTGATGCTTCCTGTAACTCACAAGTGATCTATACGTAGGTTTTACTATGCCAAAGTGCTTTCCAGGAGATACTTAAACAAATGATGAACAGTAGATCACCTGAGGAGGTGGCTGTTGCTTCTGGTGAGCTTCTGCGAGAGGGTGTTGGTAAAGAAAATGTCGATTTTATGAAGGACTCTTTGATAAAGAGAGATGAGATGGGAAACAGGTTAATTCCTGATCACTATGAGCTCCTTGGTGATATCAGTAGCCTACTGAGGGGTGCTAAAGATCATAACCATTTATCTGGTCCCAGGCACGTGATAGGAAATGCACCTAATTCTACCCTTTCTGAGAATCTAAAAAATTTGCAGTCTCCTGGTGAGCTCCTTCAAACTATCTCCAATGCATTCCGAGGAAATGATCATCCCTTTCTGAAGAACATTACAATGAATGATTTGAATTCATTGATGTCTGATTACGATAGTCAATCAGATACTTTTGGGATGCCTTTCTTACTGCTACCAAAGGATAGTATGAGATGTGAAGGCATGGTTTTGATTACTTCTTTGCTCTGTTCCTGCATTCGCAACATCAAGCTGCCTCACTTGAGGAGGGCAGCTGTGCTCTTGTTGAAGGCTTCTGCATTATATACTGATGATGAAGATCGTTTGCAGCGTGTTATCCCGTATGTTATTGCAATGCTTTCTGACCCATCTGCAATTGTGCGTTGTGCTGCTTTAGAGACTTTGTGTGATATTCTGCCCCTTGTCCGAGATTTTCCACCCAGTGATGCAAAGATATTTCCTGAATACATACTTCCAATGCTTTCTATGCTTCCTGATGATCCAGAGGAAAGTGTGAGGATATGTTATGCCAGTAATATAGCTAAGCTGGCACTTACTGCTTATGGATTCTTGATACGCTCTATAAGTTTGGGGTGAGGCAGGTGTACTTGATGAATTGAGTTCACCACAGAAGTCATCAATATCATTTAGTCAGACTAGTGGAAAATTGCGAAGGATAAATGGTGATGTGCAACTTTTGCAGCTGAGGAAATCAATTGCTGAGGTTGTCCAAGAACTTGTTATGGGTCCGAAGCAAACACCAAATATTAGAAGAGCACTCCTTCAGGACATTGGGAAGTTGTGTTATTTCTTTGGTCAGAGGCATAGCAATGACTTTCTCTTACCCATTCTCCCTGCTTTCCTTAATGACCGGGATGAACAATTACGGTCTGTGTTCTATGAGAAGATTGTATATGTCTGCTTTTTTGTGGGCCAAAGAAGTGTAGAAGAATATCTTTTACCTTACATTGAGCAGGCTTTAAGTGACACAACAGAGGCTGTCGTTGTCAGAGCCTTAGATTGTTTGACCATTCTTTGCAAAAGTGGTTTCTTCAGGAAGAGGATACTGCTTGAAATGATAGAGCGTGCATTTCCTTTGCTGTGTTATCCTAGTGAATGGGTGCGCAGATCAGTGGTCTCATTCATTGCTGCTAGCAGTCAGAGCTTGGGTGCTGTAGATTCTTATGTTTATCTTGCTCCTGTTATACGACCCTTCCTCAGCAGACAACCTGTATCTCTAGCTTCTGTGAAGGCCCTTTTTTCATGTTTAAAGCCTCCTGTCTCAAGACAGGTTTTCCATGAAGTATTGGAGAACTCCAGGAGTTCAGACATGTTAGAAGACAAAGAAAGATATGGTATAGTTCATCATCACAATCTAAACTATGGGAAATGGATTTACTGAGAAGAGGAATAGATGAGTTGGACTCATTGAAGAGCTGGCCTGACAAGCAACAAGGTGCTGGGGGTCAACAATCTAGTGGCACTGGCTTCCAACAGCCAGGGCTAACTGATTGTGATGAGGCTGACACAAAGTTGAGAAATATGGGGGCCTTCATGCATAATGATTGCAGTACGGTAGGACATCATGATCCCCAGTGCTCGGAGAAGTTACAGTTCTCTGGATTGATGTCACCTCAGGTTAGTTGTAGCAGTTTGCCATATGAGAAGTCATCAAATAGCATACCTTTGTATTCTTTCAGCATGGACAGGCGGGCAGCGGGAATTCCTCCTGCAGCATCTGATTCTCCACTACAAATGAATTCTCTAGGTATCAGTTCATCCACCATGCCTTGGGTTAGTCCAGTTAGCAAGTCCTTTAATTTGGCTAGTTCAGTTCCAGCCCCAAAGTTTGTTTCAGGTTCTTTTAGCATCAGCAGTGGTTCTAAACATTTCTATCGAGTGGTGCACGAACCAGATGGTAGGGAAAATGAGACAGCCTATATTAATAGCAAAATTCAAGATGTGGGATTATCCACTGATAGCAAAGGTAGTTCAATCTCGCTTGAAGATGCAACCAACCAAACGGATGCATCGGGATTTCCATCTTTTGCTCGCACATCCATTCCTGATCCTGGTTGGAGGCCCCGTGGAGTTTTGGTTGCACACCTCCAAGAGCACCGTTCGTCTGTGAATGACATAGCAATTTCTACCGATCATAGCTTCTTTGTGAGCACATCTGATGACTCTATGGTCAAGATATGGGATTCTAGGAAGCTGGAAAAGGATATTTCATTCAGGTCAAGGCTAACTTATCATTTGGATGGAAGCAGAGCGCTATGTGCAACAATGCTTAGGAGTTCTGCACAAGTAGTAGTTGGAGCATGTGATGGATTAATTCATATGTTTTCTGTTGATCATATCTCTAGGGGTCTAGGAAATGTTGTTGAGAAGTATTCTGGTGTTGCTGACATCACAAAGAAGGATATAAAGGAAGGCGCCATTCTCAACCTATTGAACTACCCTGTGGATGCTTATACCATCATGTTTAGCACTCAGAACTGTGGTATTCATCTGTGGGATACTAGGTCAAGTTCCAGTTCATGGACTCGTAAAGTTACTCCTGAGGAGGGTTATATTACTTCTCTGGTAGTAGGGTCTTGTGGTAATTGGTTTGTATCAGGGTCATCCAGGGGCGTGCTTACTCTTTGGGATCTGAGATTTCTGATACCTGTGAACTCTTGGCAGTATTCCCTTGCTTTCCCTATAGAAAAGATGTGTCTCTTCCTTCCTCCTTCAAATGCCCCTTTATCTTCGACTGTGAGGCCCCTTGTTTATGTGGCTGCAGGTAGCAATGAAGTTTCTCTTTGGAATGCAGAGAATGGTAGCTGCCACCAGGTATGTACGTGGCTACTGTTTTATGGTTGCTTGTAGATTGTAAAAGCAATGTGCTGTAGAACAAATCCAGCTCCAACAGAACAGATATATACCTGGAGTGTTCAAATTTCTTTTCATTGAACGGATGGATCATTCTCTGTTGAAGTCTACCTCTTTTTCTATCGCATGAGTACTCCAGATTGCTTTTGTTATGACTCAATTTAATAATGCTTGGAAGATTGACCAGTATTCTGATTGTTTTTCACTGTAGCAAATCATCGTATATTTGCCTTATCATTTATAACCATATCATGATCATTGACTTATTATAATTTCTTCCTCCAGGTATTGAAAGTGACCAACTATGACAGTGATGCAGAAAAGTCTGAAATGCCTTGGGCCTTGGCTAGACCTTCTAACAAGGGAACTTCTAAGTCAGATTTGAGGCGAAATGTCAATCCCAAGTATAGAGTTGATGAACTAAATGAACCTCCTCCCCGTCTTCATGGCATTCGTTCATTGCTTCCCTTGCCAGGGGGTGATTTATTGACTGGGGGCACTGACTTGAAGATACGTCGATGGAATCACTACAGGTTTTGTTTTGAAATTCATTTTTGGTCCACGTCCACCTGTCTTGCTTCAGATGTGATAATGACCTGACTGCATATATCTATGTATTCTGTTGCAGTCCTGACAAAAGTTACTGTATATGTGGACCTGACTTGAAAGGAGTAGGGCATGATGATTTGTATGAAACAAAATCTAGTTTTGGCGTGCAAGTTGTACAGGTAATTCATGTTTCCACATAATTTTGTATTCCAACAATTTATTGGGCGGGTTGTTTTTCCTTGTTTGAGGAGGTGATATTCTCATTCAGCAAAGGTACGGTGGATGCATCTTTGGTTCCTACTGGTTGAATTAAAATATAATTTTTTTTAGTGTAACTTTAGCCGACGCGAAACCCCATTAGTATGCTTCAGGTTGATTAAGGTCCACCATTCTTATCTTTATGGCTCCTGAAACGTAAAGTGGCTCTTGTTCCAATCACAATGAAATTTGCAGACCAAACTGTGCTTTTATGAACATACGCGAGAAGAATTAGTTTGCTTTAATGCTCTTCTTGACACCAGTATATAGTGATGCATGGAGCCATTCTTTCTTATGGAGTGGCCATCTTTTCATCCTACTCTTTTATGTTCCTTTTTTTTTAAAAAAAAATTCCTCAAGTGTGGAATTGATTTTGAAACACTGCAAAACTTCTATGCCCGACTGGTTAGCTGGAATCTCATCATTCTCCATCCATGTTCTTGCTGAATTCCTTGACTTTTAATGGTCAAATTGCTCACTGTCGTGTATTTTCATGCATTTAACTTTTGCCCCTTCTAAACTGCTTTTCCTCACTGTTCATTTGTCTATTGAGGGTATTCTTATCTCCTACTAATTTATTATATAAGCATCTGATATTCTACATACTACACATAAGCGGCTGCGATTGAACTTTCTACTCTTTTAAACAGGAGACAAAGAGACGTCCTCTTTCGAACAAGTTGACAGCAAAGGCAGTTGTCACGGCTGCTGCCACTGATCCTGCAGGTTGCCACCGTGATTCTATCCTTTCTCTGGCTTCTGTTAAGTTAAACCAGAGACTCTTGTTATCAAGTAGCAGAGATGGTGCTATCAAGGTTTGGAAGTAGCCAAACTAATTCGGGATGGTTGTACGTAGGCAGTGTCAACTCTAGTGGTTAAAATTGTACATAAGTTATAGGAGCTAACCCATTTAGTGGATGTTCAAGCTGCTCTTAATGCTATCTGGGACGTCAAAGTCCCTTGATCTGTAGAGAAGGTATTATACAGGGGAGTTGAATTAAGTCTAGTTTCTCGAAGCGTAGGAATATTAAGCATCTGGATATGTATTATGGGCATGTTGGCCCCGGTCTTCGAGCTTGTTTTTTTTTCATTCGGCATTCTCTGTTGCCTTTGTATTACGAATAGTAATGATGACAAAGAGTAGTTTCATTCAATATGCATGCAAACCTTTGTGGTTTTATTGAAAATGCTTGAACAAGAGTATTTCAATGGTAAAACATCACAGGAGAAATTGATTTTGAATTGAGCACAATAATTGAAATGTCGAGGATCATGTTAATTTTTTGGTACAACGGGTCCCATGAAGGGATCAGTCATTGGAATTTTACCAAAAAATGGGTGTCAATGGGCAAAGACCTGATTGGCTGATTCATGAAGGTTTTCCCCAAGTTATTTTTTTGCGTGACTAACAGAGGCAATGACAGCTGGAAGGTTGATGCAGATTGAGTAATCCAATATCCAATTTGATGTTGAAGTTTCTGGCCCCCCAAAAAAAAAAAAAAAAATTTGATGTTGAAGTTGCAACTTCTTGGATTCATGCGGTCACGGGTCCCTTACATTAGTTGTCTCTTTGCGTGGCTTTCCAACGAAAACTTATAATTACGTTTTGCTTTCATAGAATTTGGAATAAAATTTATTGATCTTATCTATACTCTCGCACGTGTTATTTCTTAATATGATTAAAATAGTTTGCCACTTTCTTGGCATCATTTAAACAATGAAAGTATTACCGTTAGTTTTAAAAAAAATAAAAGAATTTCGGAATGTAAGAGACAAAACTAGATATCAAATAAATAAATAAATAAATAAATCAAAACACAAGCAAAGATCTTACGGATACTACTGCGCTCTTCTATGTGTATGTCCCGAGTAGAGTTTGGAATTTATGACACAAAAGATAAAGAAAATTATGACATAAATGCAAGGATTCATGGCAAAACAAATTCAAAAATATCAGTACACTATCTGTACCTTCATTGACCTCACCGTCTCTACTGGCTTGCATACAATTTTTCAGCAAAGTAGTACTTTTTGACCATTTGTCCTAATACAAGTTTATCGCATCGCTCGAGTCATGACTCTGCCGAGTCCTCTTGAAGACCTTACATAACTTCTCTGACTCAGCATCTCGGTTAAATATGTTGCTGGGAATTAATCTGGACCGTTGAAGTTGCTCAGATAGATAACACCAATCAACTCATTGCAAGAAGGAATCTCACCACATCTTAAGACGGTCCAATGGTTGAACGCTCATGATTGAAGAAAGCGGTTGTTGATATATTTAATAGAAAGCAGAGTTGCACAGCCCAAACCCAAGTTAGTATGAGTATCCCCCTCAAGAATATTTTCACGATCACACACAAACAGAAAGAGGTGGACTCACGGGCTGCAACCAAACAAGAAGAAAAGAAAAGTTGCCAAAGGTTTTTAAAAAGACAATTTATTAAGCAAAAAGTGCAGCCTGTCCCTGTGGCCTAGATTCTTCATCTCCCTCTCTCTCTCTCTAATGGAACCGCCCGTGAAGGGTACTGAGTCTGTCATTGGTTCTATGGTTCACCCTCGAGTACCAACTAACCTGTGTGTATAAAAACCATGATGCAGGCCTAGTACTATAATCATTCATCAGTTTATCACCCAACTTCTAAGCAGCTTCATCTTCCTCTCACGCTCTCTCTTGAGAATGTCAAATCTGCATTACATGTCCAATTTTTTGCTGTTTCTTGTTCTTCTTCTGATGCAAAATCCAAGCACAACGCTGTGCCATACAAAGGGATTGCGACCAAGGCGTTCTCCTGTGACTTCATCGACGACCAACATGAGCCGAATCCAATTCTCAGAACAGCAATTCCTGAAATGGATCAAGTTCGTCGGTGGCCTCAGACACTCTGTTTTCGGCATAGCCAAAAACAAGCTTTTTCCCTCTTACACTCTGCACGTCTCCAAGAAGCCGTCTTCAGGACAATTTTCGTCAATTCAAGGCGCAATCGATTCACTTCCGTTCCTCAATCTTGTGAGAGTCGTCCTAAAGGTCCACGCAGGGGTTTACACGTCAGTACAAGTGCTGCATTATCTGCTTTCCTTCTGTTTCGAATTTTACAAATTAAAAGAAAGCTCATTCCTTCTTCTTCGTCTTCTTCGTTTTTTTTTTTTTCAGGGAGAAAGTGAATATTCCTCCTATGAAATCCTTCATAACCATACAAGGAGCAGGAGCAGACAAAACCATAGTTCAATGGGGAGACACAGCTCAAACAAAAGGGCCAGATGGGAAGCCACTGGGAACCTACGGATCAGCAACATTTGCTGTAAATGCGCCATACTTCATCGCCAAGAACATCACATTCAAAGTATTGAAACAAGTCCCCTTTTCCCCTTGTCTCAAATCTCAAAACCTATAATCTTCGTCTGTTTCTGGGGAACCAAACACGGTGTAACCTTGTGAATGCAGAACACGGCCCCAATTCCCGCACCAGGAGCAGTGGGGAAGCAAGCAGTGGCATTGAGAATATCAGCAGACACAGCAACATTTGTAGCATGTAAATTCTTAGGAGCACAAGACACACTGTATGATCATGTGGGAAGGCACTACTATAAAGACTGCTACATCGAAGGCTCAGTAGATTTCATATTCGGGGACGGCCTGTCTCTGTTCGAGGTGAGTAAGAGTTAGAGGATAGTGTTGTGGCATGCATTGCATGTTTGCATGTTTGCATGTGAGTGGGGTGTAGCAGGGATGAATGGAAGATGATGGATGTGGTGTTGTGTTGCACTTGCAGAGATGTCACGTGCATGCGATAGCGCAGAACATAGGGGCCTTAACAGCACAGGGAAGGAACAGCATATTGGAGGACACAGGATTCTCGTTCGTGCACTGCAAGGTCACGGGTTCAGGGGCACTGTACCTGGGGAGGGCATGGGGTCCTTTCTCTCGCGTGGTCTTCGCTTACACCAATATGGACAACATCATCATCCCCAAAGGCTGGTACAACTGGGGCGACCCTAGCCGTGAAATGTATGTTCTCTTCTCTTCCTTCTTTTCTCTCTTCTCAATTTGGACCCAAAACCAGAACAATAAGGTGACTTGGGCCTAGTGAGGATATTTTCAAGGCCTCTTTTTTGTTATCTGGCTTTATATTTGTTTTTATCTCCCCAACTTATGCATGACAATATTACATAACAAACAACATCAAGTCCGTGGACTTATCATAATTTATAAATAACTTTTAGTAATATAAGATTTAGAGATAATATAATTTTTAGTCCATAAATTTCTTCTTAATTATCAAGTTAGTTTTCAAAATTTGACTCATTACAACTCTGTTCTTATAAATAAACCAGATTGATTGAATTGTTTGAGTTGAAACTTAAAGATTAAATTAATACTTAAAATAATTCAACAACTAAAAGTTATATCTCTCCTAAAAATTATACTGATGATTAAGTGGTTGTTAAAATTTGCCATATGGAGTCTAATCTCGTCAAAATAGCTGTCATTAAAAAAAAAAAAGTGAGCTAAATCTGGTTAAAAACTGAGGTGTGTGTTTTAAACCTAGGGTGGTAATCTAAAAAGGAGACAAGCATGTAATGTTGACAGGGATAAGGGGATGAGCGAGAAGGGTTTGGGAAGAGACTTAGCCACCTAATCCCATTGATTAGATATGTTAATTGGTATAATTAGAGGTTTGGTAATGCATGTGGGAGAGTTTTGTTTGATTGTGATGTTTGCTGTGAGTGAACAGGACTGTGTTCTATGGACAGTACAAGTGCACAGGACCAGGAGCCAGATTTGCAGGCAGAGTTGCTTGGTCAAGAGAGCTCACTGATGAGGAAGCTAAGCCTTTTATTTCACTTAGCTTCATTGACGGCTTCGAATGGATCAAATTGTAGAACTTCATCACATACTGAGTCTTTCTTTCATTTCTTTTCTCTTTCAAGTTTGATTTCTTCTTGTGTGACAATTTTTTTTCCTATTTAAAATAAATATAAATATATCACAATTTGATTCTCGCTTGCATCCAATCTCTGTTTCATTATTATAATGAAAATAGCGCCCCTTGAGCTACTTTTTGAGTGTAATGGGAAAATTCACTAGCTGTGAGAAAAAAACTGTACAAGTTCCAGAAAGAAATATTAAAAAGCAAAACTTAGAAAATTATATCAAACATGAATAAGTAAAAAAACATTTTAAACTGTGATTAACAATAGCACCAATCTTGAAAAGGATATTAGTAGGGATAAAAACTTCATTAGTGTAAATGCGTTTATTCCTTATATTTAAAAATTTCCAACAAATTATACTTAGTCCAACCTTTCAAGAAATATCTAGTTGAGAATTATGCAAACACTCTATGAATCAAGATTGTAAATCTTTGCCAAAAAAATCAGTGCAAATGTTGGAATTATTTTTCCAAATAGGTGTAGCAAAAAAGCAATCTTTGAGGGCATGATTGATATTTTCAACATTAGAATTGCATAAAGAGCAACATTGAGTCAGGGTCATCTTTTTTCTTTGTCGTTCTGAATTAGTAAGGAGTTTACCCTTGAGCATTAACCAAATAAAAGCACAGACCCTTTGAGCTATTAATAGCTTCTACACTTTAGAACAGGTCTTGTTAGTTGGATTTCAATGATTGAATTGAGTTGCGGTATAGGTTGATTTGACAATAAATTTGCCGATATCAATAAGATTCCAAGAGCACTATAATCTCATAAGTTAGAAGTCCATGCATTTGGTGTTATATGTGAGCGCATGAGCATTTGAGGATTTGGATCCAAGTTTAATCACACAAAGCTAAATACACGCGCGCGTGCACTAAAATCAATTTTTTTTTTGTAGTTCAAAATTCATAAATAGGGAGTCCATCTTAAGTATGAAATGTTCTTCTTTTCTTGGCACAAGTATGAAATATTTAAATGAATAAGAATCATCCAACTTTTTTAATTCAAAATGACTCTTTCTTCCTTTTCCTTTTTTTTTTCGTATTTTTACAAAATTTAAACTAAAATTTACAGAAAGAAGTGAACAAACCAGTAGTATTTTTTTTGGTTGGTTTGGCACGCCTATTAACGATGCAAGTGTATGAACGCCGCATTCAAATGATATAAGAGCAAAAGATAGCTTCGTAACGTCACGAACTTTTTTTACTGTGTCAGCCATGCAATTATTACATTGTGTTAGTTTTACTACTTAAACCAGCTAATTTAACAAAAATGTTGGCATAGATGATAATTTTCCTCATATGCTAAAATATAAAAAAAAAGTGCTAAATTTTCATACTTAATATCCTCACACACAACTCACAAATATGGTACTTGTGATGCTTGTTTTGACGCGAAAGTGGATCAAGCTTTTGCGATGTGGGCTTGAATGTTGTGGACATTGGGCCCATATTCTCACAGAGGGGAGCTTCTCCTCCGAATTCCTGCCTTATTAAGTATGCATTATCTTATGCGTCACTCTTTATCAAGTTCATCTCCTTCCAATTTACTTTCTTCTTTTGATTCAGCTTCTACTTCTAGTGTCAACTTTCTTGTTTTACACTTCTGTTACATGGTGATAGTATGTGCTTAGACTTAAAAAGCTTTTTTAGTTTCCTAAATTGAAACTTGTAAATTTGTTGCATTGCCCATAGTGATAGTATAGCCTACTGCCTAAGTGTCTATAAATGTTGTTCCAGTTAGATTTCAAAATGCTGCTATTCTTTTGTTGTTTTTTCTTTGCTTTTATACATATTTACCACCAAGTTCAAAACCAAAGTGTTTGTGAAGATCATGCCATAGATCTCATCCTTGTACTTGCTTTCTTCATGCATGCTCTTTGAAGAATGAAGGTTGATAGTTCTGTTCACTGCTGGCACTTTGTGATGAGTCACTCGTGAACCTGGGACGATATAAATAATTGGGGACTGAGGAGGTAAAGAAGATTAGAAGCTTTTAGAGGATTTCAAAGTATTATTGAATATAATTGATATCTCCTACATTATACTCCCTCTGATCCTATTTATAAGTCATCTCTACTAATCTCACTAATACCAATACAACAAAAGTATAAAAGTAAATGTAAATGAAATTCTAAAACTAACCCTCAAATAAAAAATCAAAAAGTGATCCAAGCAATATAATATTATTTTTCAAGTATTTATCTCTCATACTTTACAGAAAAATTGCTCAATTACAGTAAAAAAAGTCTGTTAACTTTGCTTACACTTATTGGCAGGGAGGCTGAAATGAATTGGTGAGAAAGAATAATTTTGGAAAGCTACATCCTTCTAAAAAGGAAGTCAAAATGTAGACAGAATAAAAGAAAACAAAAAAAAACACACAGAATGGGACCACTATAGTCTCAGGCTTCCACCATGAAAAATTATTGTTTGTCCTTTAATTTAAATGCTCCAGCCAATGAAGAAGAGAGTGGATACAGCAGCAACATTTTTTTAGACTTAAATGCTTCTCCCATGTGTAAGAATGTCTACCTGGACAACAATGAAGGTGAAAATTAACATATTGCAATCAATAAAGAAAGAAGTGGTAAGGACATTTATCTATATAAAACCTAGAGTATCCCCATGCAAAATTTAACTCTGTAATATTTATATTTAGTTCCTAAGAATGGCTTCCATGTGAAGAATGATTTCCTAAAACACCATATTCCCCCCCTTTTTTTACGAGAGGAAAAACAATTCATCAAAAGAGTCACAAATACAAGTACTAATCAACAAAAACCCAACAAGAAAAGTTTAAAATCCCCCATAAGACTAAAGCAATAACATTGAAAGCCACAAACAATGAAAGTAATTTGATGAAGAATGGAAAACTTGATAAAATATTAAAGTTACGTTTTCTTCAAAGCCATTTAAAAGGAAAATGAGTTGTTTATAAGCCAGAAGTGACAGCATGAGAAATACATAAAAATGCTTACCTCCATGATTAAGAAATTTTTCAAAATGGAATCAGCTACTTTAAGCCCCTTTTTGTATTGTTTGGTTCCACGAGATTTCTACAAGAACACAAGCAAGGAAGAATAAGATCAATTTTTTTTTTTTACATATTGATAAACTAAAAAATTTCTAGAGTTATGAGTTTTTTTTTCATAAAGATTTCCTTATGACTAAGATCGAAAAATTATATTTAAATCCTCTCTCACGAACATGAACTTTTACATATTGATAAACTAAAAATTTCTAAAGGCTAAAGCACCAATATTTATATTAAGGAACCCAACCCCCACTATGAAAAGGACCAAGAAATAGGAATAATAGCAATGCCCAGTATATTCTAAAGCAGTAAATTCACTTAAAATTCTTGGTTTCTTTATTTATTTTCCCCTATTTTAAGAGTAGATAATGTAAAATCTCCAAGTTAGATTAGTAAGCCTCCTTAATCTCCTAACATAAATGAAATTATCGAATTTGTCAAATTACACAAATAGGATCCCAAGTTTTCAATATTTAAAATATCCCAAGAGATCTTTACAAACCAAAAATAAGAGTTTGATCAACATGCAAAAGCATGTGATCTCAAAAAGGAATCAAGGCATTTGCTAAAAAGTTGAAAACAGTGAATCAGTGCAGAAAAGAGGCATTCGTTGCAGCTTGTGTGCCTTTATACCATGCGTTATAGCATATTGCACGATTTTTACGGCAATGTTACTCTCAAATGATAGCAACTAAAGAAAACTTTTGACTATCCTAATTCCTCCGTCCAACAACCAATTGAGTGATATAGGTGTTTATAGAGAGTTTTCTCTGAGCTATAGCTAATGGCTTTGGTTTCACAATTAGATTAGTACTAAGTCAAAAGTTGGATACTCATTTCAAAATTCACTCCTTTTCATAATTTTCACATAACTTGAGTGTCCAAAACTCGTTCCAAAAGCTAGAAGCTACAAACACAACTTTGACCATACCTAGACCAAAACAAACCTATGCAATGCACCACATTACTAACATATCACATATAACATATTTTTATTGCTTGACCTCTTAATTACTGAAAATAGAAGGGGGAGCATCCAATCACACAATCCATCAAGTAATCTTCATAAATCAAGTGTCATACACAATCCTTACTTGTACTAGTATTTTAGCCATGCTGTAGATTTTACAGTCAGTACATAAGCACCGTAAGACCCAAAATACACAATATAGTTTAATAAAACACATAGTACAAGTAAGACGCAACATGAACTTTTTCTAGTCGGCAACATCATTTGAATTATACACATCAAAAATCAAAATAAATGAGGCCTACTAATTTTAAGATCGCGATCTTAGGCCTTAGTTTGTTTCCCTTGTTTGTGTCCCAATGAGCTAGCTCCTGTAACATTAAAGATAATGGGGTGAATATAACCTCAGTAATCAAGGTCCATCTAACTTATACTAATTCATGTTAATCAATTTAAATGCAAGTGATAAGGATATCATTTTTAAAACATTTAACATGTTCAAGAGCACAATTCAAAATTCTCAATCATAATAACTCATGCTCATGAGAAAATGATTTAGTAATACAATTTCACATAGAAATAAAACTAATCATATGATTTGTTTCACTTAGATCACAATACTAACAACCATATGTCCTTTTTATCACTATATGTATGATCACACCCCCTTATATCCTCCTTACGCCTCTGACATGAAACTGTGAGCTACAACACATTAGGATCATCTATGAACTGAGATTATCCAAGCCAAAACATATGTGAAAGGTTACTCAGCTAAGGTTGTCCAACTCACTTGTGGGTTGTAGTTTCTCCTATTTCTCAAACTATAAAGTATCATTCTCCCTAAACAAGCTTCTTTGTTGACATGGTTGTAGACAAGCTAGATTTGAATCCCTCATTAAACTAATGGGACAATCTCTTATTAAATAAGTAGGAAAAAAAACATATAATAAACCCATGTAAATCATCAAGCTCTAATGAAAGCCTTACTATGTGGATTTAATTCTCTGCTCCTCTTCCTAGGCAAACTCTCACCTCTCATGACCATACAGTGCATCAAAATGCAATTACTCATAGCATGTAGTTATTCTACACACTAACATGACAACTCTACATTTTCTCAACTTACAATTAATCATTGAACCCTACATTACATACAATCATTGAACTTTCCATAACACACAATCATAGAACTCCATTTACATTTAACCATTGAACTTTGCATATTACATAATCATAGAACTACTTATAATACACAATCGTTGAACCCCATTTACAAATAATCATTGCCTTCCACATATCATGTAATCATGGAACTCCTGATACACATAAGTATTGATTTTTAAACATTTAATGCCACACATGCATTTTAGTAGCTTCACAAGTCTCAATTATAATATTTAAGTCAAACAATCAATTAACACATAAAAGTACAAGAAAGAATTCCCCTAATTACCTTAAACCTTTGAGAAGTCAAAGTTTTACCCCTCAAGTATATACTTCAAAAGCTTCATAAAGATTGAATGGTGCCTAAAATGTATTTACTCTACACAAATTCATAATAACAATCATTAATAACTTCCTTAGAATAATTTGATACACCTAAGTCACACTTCAACTTTCTCAAAATTCAATTCCCTTAAATACATGGATACCATAGGGTTTCTTAACTTTTTTTAACCACCATTAACATCATTGAACTCCTAAATAACTATTAATAGAGTCCCATTGTTCCAAGCACCATATTAATGGTGGATTTTCATTCATTTATGACCCCAACCAACTAAAAACATATGAAGTCATGAATATTAGATTTAAATAGCTCAATCAACTCCAATTAACTCTATTTAAGTCAATGAGTTTGGACTCATAGTCTCTATGAACCATAAATTATCTTTTTCAATCAAACTCTAACTTCCAATTTCAAAATTATGGAAGAGAAAGAGAGGAAAAGGCTTAGGAACCTTACCTCTAGTATTTTAAAGCTCTAAAATAATCCTAATGTTTTAATTTTTCAAGACCTAGCAGAGCACTTTCATTTCTCCTTCACTTCTCCTTTATTTTAATTCTATTTTGCATCAGTTTCATGATTATATTTTTGTAGATTTGTCATCATGACAAAGAGTGATCTCCTGCTTCCTTGTGCTAAATTCTTGTGCACACACCAGGACTTGTAGCACAAAACCAATTCTTCTTATTTTTCTCCCTTTTTCACATTTGGGTGACCCGATTTCATTTTGAATTTCAATCGAGGGTTCAAATTACCATCAATCGCACTAATTAAACCAATATGGCCACACATCACGTCAATAAACTTAATTACCCTAATTAAAGCATTTGCATAGTTTTGTACATTTGTATCTTATAATATTCGGGAAAATTTAACCCTGGTTTATTAACCTAATGAGGATAACTAGTGAGTTAATGAGGTGTATGGACAGAAGGGCTTAACTTGGTATAAAGAAGTGGGTTCGAATCGATGGCGGGCCACTCGGACAAGGAAAGAGGAAGAAAAAATAAAGAATCATTCTTCGTGCCACATGCCGCGATGTGCGGTTAGTCTACTGTAATGCACAATGATAAATTTAAATAATGAGCTCCTTTGTACCATGCACCATGGCATACGGTCAAAAATCAAATATATCTAATTCATTCTGCATGCGAAAACAAAAGAACAGGAGGAGAGGAAAACGAAGAGCTCAACTTAAGCTCTACTAGGGCATGGCATTAACATTTATTGTTAGCATTTTAAAGCTTCCAAACACCTAGGGTAAGTTTATGGTGCCTTCTTCTTCCTTTCTCTCCCTCATTTATGATGATTTGTGGTAGGGTTTAACTTGAGAGATGGATTTTCGGTCCATAAGAGTATGGGTCTAATTTTATTAGTTAAAATAAGTATAATGGGAGTTACTTAATGTATTAGAACACCACATTAATGATTTTGAAGTGGTTGGTCTATAAAAGTATTTATTATCTAAAAATTATCATAAATATGGAAGTTGGGAGAGGTTTATGTGCATTAATGATGATATGAGGTATTGTTAATGATAATGTGCATTAATAAAATTTGATGAGCCATTGTGTATGAATGGGTAGTGATTATGAATTGATAAGGATATAGTGTGTGGAATTATATATTGATAAAGCTTCAAGAGTTAGACAATGATGAAATTCTTGTGGTATGGATGTAGAAAAATTCATTTTTAGCATCATTCGAGCTTGTTAAAGCTTTAGAAAGTTAGTATAGTAAGGGGTAAACCTTTGACCTCTCAAAGGTTTGAGGTAATCGGGAAAAAACTTAATTTTTATAGTTGAATGTTAATTATGTTTGTGAAATGTAAATTATGAGTTAAATTAATAATGCATATTAGCAACGTGTTCATTTGTGAAATGATTTTTGAAAAGAAAACTTTGATCTTACTACCTTTAGTATTTTATGAAATTGATTATGATTTATTACTATGGGTGAAAAATTGTAATATATTATGTATTGAATTGTGAAGTATTGAGTTATGTGAGTTCATGTATTATGAATTGATTGTTAAAATGCATATTATGTGAGAAATGTGTATAGTATGATTATTGACAGGAGTTTGCTTAGGGAGAGGAGTAGATTGGTTGAAATCTACGTGGTATGAGAAGTGACCGTTGGAATCAAAAAACTAGCCTTGGCACCGACCATTAGAATCTAGAATTAGCCCTTATCCTATGGTTGATTCGGGATTGTCCACTTGTTCTATGAGGGACTCGAACCTAACTAGTCTCCACCGGTTCATGAGCATGCTAGATTAAGGGTATGACGTCTCATGGTTATTAGTATTGGGAGAAACTGGATTACATAATTAAATGAGTTTACCCTGGCCCGGTAGCTCTTCATAAGTAAAAGGCTAGGTTAGTCTGCAAAGGCTGTAGCCACGTGATAGCCACCGATTTCGTGTCAGACGTAACAGGAGGACATAAAGTTGGCATATGATCATGCATATAAGTATAGCCACATGATTGTTAGTTTTATGCTCTGGCATGTGTTGAGGGTGCATGGTTGTTATTTTTGTGACCCTGTGTTATGTTTTTGCTGAATTAACATGATAAAGTGTTTTGTAGCAAGTTCGGTCATATGGTTATTAGTTTTATGAATCGTGGTCGAGTGTTATATGTTATTTGTACTTATTTGCCTAATTGCATCTATTTAAAATTAATATACAACTGTATGGTTTAAGTGAAAATTGGTTACTGAGTGGTTGTACTCACCTCTCAATTCTCAATATTTTTAGGACCTTGCTCATCGAATTTAAGTTGCAAAAAACATATAGAGGCATTGTGGAGTAATCATATTTATGTCTCTCTTTTGTTACTTTCATGTGTATTTGTTAATGTAATTGCTAGCTAGAATTTTTTGACATGATTCATGTAGTACTTGCATGATTTTGTGTAAAATTAGTGTATTTTATTCCCTACATTAGTGAGTTTTGGTTGTGAACCCATGGATAGGGTCAAAATACTTGTGCAAGTAGAAACATATGTATTTTAGAACTTTGAAATGAAATGGTTGATTTTGTACAACATTTCCTCCCCCTCTATGTTTTATGAAAATCGGGGTTGAGTGATGATTTTATAAGATAAGTGTTTTTGATTGTGTATTGTGCATTACAGGAGTCCGCAAAAGTCTATTGAGTATGGTTGGATGGTTGGTGTGAGTTATTAGCATATATGGTTGAGTTAGGACACCCTATTTGAGAAATTTTATAAAAAAGTGAACAAAATGAGTTTTAATGTCTAACTTTTTATAGAAAATAAGTCTATGTGAAACTGACATTATTAGCTAGAGTTGAAAGAAAGCTTCGTGTAAACATCGAAATCACCTCAATCAGATGTCAGATGAAGATTTAGGATGCGTTGAAAATTCAAGCCTTGTGCTATCAAATGACAGCACTGATGTTGTCAAGATTTATGCAATGTGCCACAATGCACAGTGTCTCACGCCACGACGCATGGCACAAAGAAGACACTCTGCGATGCACATGTTGTAAGCTGCGGTGCACGTGACACTTTCTATACAAAATCTGTTTTTAAGTTTTAAAACTCATAATTTTGAGTTCCAATTGATTTTCAAGCTTTCGCTTTACTTTTAAAAATTTAATTTGGACTTATTAAATCATGTTTGATATTTGAGTTGAGATTGGGATTCCTTTAAAAGAATTTGAAAAATTTCTTTCATAAAACTTTACCATTTGATAATCCTTTGAGAGTTAAACTCCGGGATTCCCATGATTTAGAGTAAATTACGGTTTAAACTCAGGAAGGTTACATATTTATGTATCTATCCCTTGACCGTTACTTTGATTTCACAACAATAAAATAAACTATAATAGACTAAGTATACAAATAAACTTAGAGTAAGCAAACTTGGATTAAGCCATAAGAAGCAATCTAAAGATATAAATAAATAGAAAATGAGAAACAATAAAAAAATCATAGCAATTTGTAATGCACCAAATGTTAGCAAATACCACAACAATATATTGGTGTTAATTTTGAATCTTTATAGACCTATAAATAATCTAGTAAAATCAGTCAAAGAGCATAAATATTAAGGTATGCACACACAACTTCATATTTTATATAGAAGGCAAGGTGGACATAAACTTGTATAGACTTTTGAAATTTAATATCAATAAAATTTAAAATATAGAAAGATATCAGAGGTAATACAATTGAATCACTGAGGCAGCCACCACGTAAAACAAGAAGGTTCATATCAAATGAAGAATGTGTAGCCATTTGTAAGATTTTGTTACACTCAAGTCGTCAAGATAAATTGAACAGTATTATAACAAGAGAGATAAGTTCAGCATACTCAATTTCAATAGGAGTAACTTAACGCATTTGGTATCAAGTACATGGGATACAACTCATAAAAGGACAAACAAGTATGGAAAAAGGGACCTAATATGAACGTGCAACAAGTCATGGCAATCTGTGCACAATAAAGAACTACTTATTGGTGTCTTTCAAATGTGCTAAGGGTTAACAAGACATCACTAATCAAACTTAAAAAAAAAGAGTTGTGAGGCACCATACTAGTGCAATCAAACTATATTTGAAGGAGTAAAACATGCTTGCTAAATTGAGGTGGTGCTTGTCCATACTAGAACAAGAAAGTATACCAAATGATCCAACTTTTCAATCTATGCACAATATAATCCATATTGATGAAAAATGGTTTTATATGACAAGAAAATTCTAGACCTACTATTTGGCAATGGGGGAGGAGCCACCGCATCAAACATGTAAAAACAAGAATTATGCTGGTAAGGTTATGTTTCTAGTTGCTATGGCTAGTCCTAAATTTGATTCATAAGGAAATGAAATTTTTTCTAGTGAGATTGGCTTATTTCCATTTGTTACAAAAGAGGCAGCAAGGAGAAAGAGTATGAACAAGAGTAGAGGTACAATGAAAACAAAACCAATCACTTTGATTACAAAAGAAGTAACAAAATCTTTTTTAATTGACAAAGTATTATTAGAAATCAAAGCCAAATGGCCAGTAAGTCATGTAAGTAAAACCATTTTTGTTTAACAAGATAATGCTCTTTGTCACATTGATGACAGTGATGTGATTTTCATATGATAGTAAGTGATGGTGGGTTTGATATTCACTTGATTCTCAACTCATAAATTCTCCTAATTTAAACATTTTAGAGCATAGTTATTTTAAAGCAATTCAAGCACTACAACACTAAGAAGCACCTAATACTATGGTGACCTTGTCAAGGTTATGGAGAAGCCATGTAAAGTTTATACATCTAAGCAATTGAACAGAATTTTCCTAACACTACATGCTATTATGATTGATGTTATAAAGGACAAAGGCTCAAACAAGTATAAGCAAAGCCATCTAAAGAAGGATGTGATGGAAAGAAGAGATGAATTGCTTAATTGACTTAAGCGTGATCCCTCCATAATGGAAGAAGTGTTGGAACACTTAGAAGAAGTGGATGGATGACAAAATAAATGGATGATTTAGATTAAGGGATGGATGTTTTTGTGAAACCTTCTATGTTTTTGTCATTAATATTTTGTGTTATAATTTTTTATTTAAATTACAACACATAATATTAATAGTCAATATTTTGTAATGGATGCTATTAACAATCAAGCATTTCAACAAGTAATGGGTTGTAATAGATTATAAGACAAATTATATATATTCCATTTGTCTACTCCACAGCAAGAAGAAATGCCCAATTCACAACACCATTTTATAGTCACTAGTGGTTCTTACTCTTACATAAGCCATCTCACAAGTTTGACTGATTAACCAAAGACATGACCAAGTTCCTTAAGGATGCATTAAAAAAGAGGGAAAATGACTTGTATTTTGTTCTCATTATTGCATATTGCCCTCCGCTTTTCTTACCCAAGTGAATTAAGATTACTTAATCAGAATTGGATCTATATCTAATTTGTGTTGAATAATCACTAAGCACACACATAAGCTAGTTAGCTCCTACATAATCAAATAGCCAAGGTTAAATAAATAAATGCCCTTCTTGCAAAGATTTCAATAAAGGGCAATACTAATATTAGTATTATATATCATATTTTGTGCATTAATATCTTGTCTATCATTCTATCTATATATCTTAGCATGCGGTTTAAACTTCATCTACACAATTTCATCTCAACTATGGACACGCAAGCAATTATGAACATGGACAGAATAGAGATGCATATAGATCAAAAGTGCTTAAAATATCAATACATTTATCTATCAAACTGGCCAAAATAAAAGATGAGCAACATACAACATTCAATTAAGTTTAACATCCAGAATTTATCAGAATAAACTTGAATTCCATAATAACCAAAATACACAAAAGGCGTAGAATTTTAGGCTAATCAAAGCATATAATGCAAAATGTCACACACAAATTACTTATGGTCTTTCTCTTCCTCGATCAGATATGCATAGTTTTTCTTTAGAAATGGAAACTTGTTCAAGTCAAATGGGTGGGCAATCTTTTTCTCTTTACTTGCTTTCCCGAACCCTGCATCCTTGTTGCCGGTTGACTTCTTCACCTTCCTTAGTAGCATCTTCATTCAAATCAAAGCCATAAACTTTCTTTTGCCACACCACTTTGACCAAGTTTGAAGACCTAAGAGAAGAGTCGTTCAGACGAGATGCCCTCAAAATCTTCTAATTCAAAAAGGTTACCTCGCCAGAGAAGTTGAATGGGAGTAAATCTTCTTCGCCATCAAGAGAATCATTGATTATACACCCCAATAGCTCATCCCATGACAAATGCTCAAAATCCTTTTCCATTGAGCTTAAACGGTGAAAATCCATCGACCAATCAAACCACAACTTCAACAGCAACACTCAAGCGGACAACAATGGAAAAGGAATGAGGGAAGAGGACAGATGATGAACAATAAGGCAAGACTCAAGAAAAACAGTGACAGAGGTGATTGACGAACAGACCAAAGACGATGAGAGATGGAGCCCGACTTGAAGAGAGAGAGAGGGGGGGGAAGCCAAAAGTGAAATGAGGAAGTGAGTCAAAAATGTTAAACGAGTAAGGGTACTGTTGGAAGTTCAATGCACAGTCAACATGAGCCTGTGACTTATAATTTAGACCATGTGTTGCTTTTAGAACATGACTAATAAAGCATACTAGAGGGAGTATAAGAAACACTAGATAACTCTTTAAAAAAGAACTCATTGGAACTTGGAATTATTATTTAGATAAAATATCCCAGAATATTTGTACAGATTGTTGGACGTAATTGGTCCATCTATCTACATATACATCCATCCTTGTCATTATTAAGAATCAGGCATCTGTCCATTCAAAAACCCAAACCTTTGAGGAATGGTACAAGTGACATTCTCTCCAACTCTCTTAGCATTTTTTGTAATTATTATCGGGAAATGATAAATTTATTATATTTTAATCTTAATTAAAGATTATATAATATTGATATGTGAATTAATTTTTTACATAAAAACTTCTTTATGATTCAAATATTTTAATTTTAGTTACAAAAAAATTATGTATAGTTTATAGGTGTATACAATTTAAAAAAAATATTACATTTGATCCCTATAGTATTTTTTTTAAGAAAATATATTTTGATTTGAAGCTGTTTTCTTTATGGAACAACTGAAATAAATTTTCATGTTTTTAATATATTTTATTTTATTATTATATTATCATGCATCAGACCTATCTTGTGAACACCTCACACTATCTTCATGACTTGGAATTATAAAAGCAAATTTTAGTAGAAGCTCAAAAGAGAGGAAATAAAACTTGCATGGATATGGCCCGGAAAAAAATTTCCCCTAGAAATGATCAAGTTGCTGCGTAGTGGGTTGATGAAACTCGAGCTCGGAACAAAATCAGCACACAACTCTCATGGCCTAAATGATTTGGCTACGAATTGACTTCACAGCCCACGAACTCAACAACGTAATGATAACAGCTTAGCTTTCAATTCAAGGGTTACATAATACGCTTTTTGTTCTCTTTATATAGCACAATCTGAGTTCAGGACCATTTCTATGTCTCCATTCTCGTCTCCTTTTGTTTTATCTTTTGCTTTTTCAGCCCAAGTCATTCTTTGAAAGCTCCGGGCTTGCGACCAAATCAGAACATAATAATGGAAGCAGCTTCTGTTTTGGGAGATTCATCAAGCGTTTGAGCCATTTATCCGTCCCAATTACACTTTCATCCATAGCCTACAAATAATTTAGGGTTTGATTGTAACTAAGGAAACAAGCATTCACTGCACTAGGCATATTTCATTTCGCTGCGTTCCATTTACAACACATGAAAACTGGTCAATTTTTACACTTGGATGCTTTAATTTCCTCCTGTTTTGTCTTCATTCTCGTCTCCTCTGTTGCATGTCTGCAAATTGCATCAAAGTGAAAACAAAGATAGGTCCATCTATTTATCACCACCTCCTCTGCCAGTAATTGCTGTCTCTTCCCCTACCAGATTCTGCAGATTTTTCGAGCTTGCCCATCACTGCATTCTTGAAGTTAATGGCTTCCTGAACTTGCGAGCAAGACCTCTGCATCCGAACCCCACTCAAAACTACTCCTACACTCCATCAACTCGTTTCAGCAAAAACCCTCCTCTTCGGTTCTGGCCTCTGCTTTGGAGCACTGTGAGACCTCAATTTCGCCCTAAAAGACTGAGTATTCGCCATTGTATTCGGGAAATTCCCGTACTGCCGGCAAAATCCATAGCCGGCGCAAACGCGCCTGCAAGCCGTCGCCTGAAAGCTGAAAGACCCGCAAGAACTGGTGAATCGAGGAGTGCTCTGTGCCGTGGACGACCTGCATTCTTCCGCTGTCAACCCCCAATCGAAGTCTGCAGATTCCGGCGACAGTCCAGTATGGATAGGCGAGCAGGGGTACGACAACAAGGACTGGAAGAGGAGAGGAAAGTGCTTGGAATTGTGAATCGTCACCAAAATCTGAAATTGAGAAGTGTTGGTCCTCCGAGACCTCGATCTAGGCCTGCCAGTGGTCTACTTCCAATATTGTGGGGCTTCCATCGAAGCTGTTAGAGTTATTTATTGTTGCATCAAAAGAAGACATCCTTCTGCTGTGAATGGGAGCAGTATGCTCACTCCTAGTGTCGTCAAAATCTCTCCCTGCATAAGATTTTTCACGCCGCCATTTCACACCAAATTCACACAGATAACAAAAAACAATCATCTAGGTTTACAGAATGACGTAGTTACCATAGATCTTCGCGCTCGAGCT